>NW_016890628.1:0-975 GCF_001698545.2 Rhinopithecus bieti | reverse complement strand
TTTTGAGACAGAGTCTTGCACTGTCACCCGGTTTGGAGTGCAGTGGCGCGATCTCAGCTCACAGCAACCTCCACCTCCTGGGTTCAGGCGATTCTCCTGCCTCAGCCTTCCAAGTAGCTGGGATTACAGGCGCACACCACCATACCTGGCTAATTTTTTGTATTTTAGTAGAGACAGGGTTTCACTATGTTGGTCAGACTGGTCTCAAACTCCTGCCCTCGTGATCTGCCTGCCTTGGCCTCCCAAAGTGCTGGGATTACAGGCGTGAGCCACCGTGCCCAGCCCAGGGAGCATTTTAGGTTGGTTTTGAAGCTTACAACTTTGCCTTAGCATTTATGAGTTAAAGTATACAGCACAAACCCTTTATTTCATTCTCAACATACAAAGACTTTTGTCACTACATTTTGGAACACAGCCTCTACAGAATTGATCCACAGCCTGAGAAGGATAGCTAATTCAAATAAAATGGAATTCTATTACTACTTGGTAGAAAATCTAGAAAGCATTTGAAATAGTACCTAATTTTGCCATATTTTGTAAAAGATAGACTAGTCACCAGGGGCAGGTGCTTACTCATCTGGTGAACTACAATCTAGCCATATAGAATAAGTAATTTATCCATATAAGCATTTTGTGGAAGGAGAGTTTATCAGTTTATCACTTAAAATGAGTTTCTCATACACCCATGATCATAGTAGTATAATCAGCAGTATTTTCACAATAGGCAAAAGAGAGAAGAAATCAACAGATGAATGGATAAACAAAATGTGGTACACACATATAATGGAATGTTATTTAGCCTTAAAAGGAATAAAGCGGGGCCAGGAGCGGTGGCTCACGCCTGTAATCCCAGCACTTGGGAGGCCGAGGTGGGTAGATCACAAGATCAGGAGATTGAGACCATCCTGGCTAATATAGTGAAATCCTGTCTCTACTAAAATACAAAAAATTAGCCGGGTATGGTGGCATGTGCCT
>NW_016890627.1:0-846 GCF_001698545.2 Rhinopithecus bieti | reverse complement strand
GTCTAAGGTCTCACAGCTACTAAATGGCAGAGATGTATTCAAACCCAAGCAGGTCTGACTTTAACCACCATGCCATTTGCCTCTATTCACTGAGTGGAAACAAATTTTCAAATAATTTTACAATTCTGTTTGAGATTTTGGAAAATGTGAATGAAATATTTGTATATGTAATGTATTATATACAGTTACATATACAGAGAGAAAGCAAATAAATGTGCTACAATAAAGAAACTATAGTACTTTTGCAATGTTTTAGTAGTAGACAATGTTTATATTATATAAAAAAGTATGCACTAAATATTTAACAAAATTTTGTGATATGCATATATGGGACTGAGCAAGCGTGTTAAATGTTAATTTAATTAAAAGGTTACATTGATCAATTAAAAAATAATATGCTGGAGTATTAAACAAATACTATAAAACCTTTAGAATAAAGTAAAAAATAATGGCCTCTTGGGAGCAGGACTTACACTGAAGTGGATGGGGTCGGTAATTGTTATCTTCATTATGAGTTTTATGGTAGTCTTGACTTTTAAATGTATCATTACAGTATTTTAAATGTCTTACTTTGACCTTTTAAGATTTTATATATATGTGTGTATAAGTGTATTAGATATATATTTTAGTGGATTCCTTTTATATTAAAAAATTATATAACAAAGTTTAGTCAAACAAAGTTGAAATTGATTTATTAAGAGAAAATTATTTTCTTAGCATAAGTTCAATCAATTCTAAATAAACAAAGCTCCCAGGAGCACCTAAGGAGTCCATCCAACCATCGCCGAAAACAGATGTGTCAGACACAGTGCCAGAAAATTTGAAATTTCATGTCTTTTATCCCTT
>NW_016890625.1:0-1390 GCF_001698545.2 Rhinopithecus bieti | reverse complement strand
CCCAAACTAGTTGTGTATTAAATTGGCTTGATTGTAATAGGAATTTGTTATGAATATCTAGCAGCAATAACTAAGCACATTTCTTTGTGACTGAACTGTCAAATCTAGATCAACAACGCGAGATAGACCAAGTATATATTTTAATGTTATATAATAAGCTACTAAAGTTTTAATTTAAAAGTTGGCAGGAGCTGGAGTGGGACCATTTCAGTTTGTGCATTGACTTTGCTTGCTGTGTGATAGTACTGCACTAGTATGCTGTTAATGTGGTGGACTTGGGGAGGGAGAGAATAGGTAGGAATGTCCTGTATATCCACATAATGAACTCCGAATTTAAACTCTGAAGCTAATAGTGCTACGTGCTAGGCCCTACTTTGAAGTCTGAAATTGTTAAGCACTCAGTAACATCATTGGGGATATACTATCTCCATTTTATTGAAGAGAAGCAGGGTTTCTTATTTGAAAGTACCGAGTTCTGGTGGTAGTTAGAATTAACAGCTTGGCTCACAGCATTTTGTAAAATTGTTACCTTGTTGGGTTGAGCAGATCGTTTCCACAGTTTGTCATGTTTTTTTAAAAAAAAACTGCACATAACATTCCCCCCCACCCTCACCGTGAAGACTAACATGACACCATACTTCCAAGTGGTAATATTCCAAATGGGAAGGAAAAGGTGAAATCAAAAGTTTGCTTTTGTTAGGGCAACACTTGAGGGGCTGATTCCTCCCTTGTTTTGGATACACAGGATTAGGGCCGCTCTGCACTACTCGTTGCAAGCTGCAAATTAAACTGCTTTGTACTTATTTGGATAGCCTGACATCTGGGTCAGAAAAAAATGTGCAGCTGAAGTAAGGCTGTCATACAAGCCCTAAGATTAGGTTCAAACGACGCTCTTAACGTGTCCCGGAAGTGCTGATACTGGACTGATTGACACCTTGGTCCTCACCTGACCGCATCCTCCCTCGCTTGAGGGGCTCAGAGGCGGGGCCTCCAAGCCCTGGGAATTAAACTGAAAACGAGTGTCCCCTTCCGCCATCCCGTCCTCATGTCCCCATCTGCGAGGGCCGTGCCCGGAGGTCACAGGGCACGGCGCTTCCAATGCCGGAAATCGGGTCCGGGGCGGAACCCCCCACTCCGCGATGGGCAGCCCGGCTGCCATTGCTCGCCTCGCGGGCAGGTCAGCTTCTAGCCTACCGGCGCCGTGCGCGGACCACCGAGTCAGCTCGGATGCCCGGGCCCAGGAGCTTGGTCCTGGGCCGGGACGGATGCGGCTAGCACCCTAAGGGGCCCGCGGGGGGCGGGGAGGCCGCCGTGAGGAGGCGGAGCTGCGAGGCCCGCCCGTCAGCCCGGGCCGTCGCCGCCGCTGCCGCGGTCCCCTGCGCTCCTCCCA
>NW_016890624.1:0-638 GCF_001698545.2 Rhinopithecus bieti | reverse complement strand
TCCTCTTCATCGTCCTCCTCTTCAGACACCAGTGATTCAGACTCAGGCTAAGGGGTCAGGCCAGATGGGGCAGGAAGGCTCCGCAGGACCGGACCCCTAGACCACCCTGCCCCACCTGCCCCTTCCCCTTTGCTGTGACACTTCTTCATCTCACACACACACCCCGCCCCCCTCTAGGAGAGCTGGCTCTGCAGTGGGGAGGGATGCAGGGAGATTTACTGAAGGAGGGACATGGACAAAATAACATTGAATTCCTAGCCCCATTGGGGAGTGATCTCTTGGACACAGAGCCCCATTCAAAATGGGGCAGGGCAAGGGTGGGAATGTGCAAAGCCCTGATATAGAGTTACCTGAGGCCATAGCTGCCCTATTCACTTCTAAGGGCCCTGTTTTGAAGTTGTTTGTTCTAATTTATTTTAAGCTAGGTAAGGCTGGGGGGAAGGGTGGGGCCATGGTCCCCTCAGCCTCCACGGGGAGGGAAGAAGGGGAGCTCTTTTTTTACGTTGACTTTTTTTTTCTACTCTGTTTTCCCTTTTCCTTCCGCTCCATTTGGGGCCCTGGGGTTTCAGTCATCTCCCCATTTGGTCCCCTGGACTGTCCTTGTTGATTCTAACTTGTAAATAAAGAAAATATTATTC
>NW_016890623.1:0-994 GCF_001698545.2 Rhinopithecus bieti | reverse complement strand
AGGACTGGTCCACCCACTCGAGGAGTCGAGGGAGACCAGAGGCAGAGGGGTCAGTTGGCTGAGGGGTGGCCGACAGGGTAGGATTGGTGACAGATGTGGGAGAACATGTTGGTACCCGTTAGAATTATAAAACTGAAATGGCTGCAGAGTCACTAGAGTAATTCTAAAGCCTCCAGGGAGGCTTTGAGTCAGGTGCTCGAAGATGCTGTCCACATTCAGCTGAAGTGGCCACAATTCCAGTTGTCACTTCAAAACAGACACCCAGAAGAGGCAGCAGGGCCCAGCCCTTAGGAAAGAGTTAAAGAAGATGGACGAAGCAGAGCTGTCACCCAAAATAAAAGGTTATTTGTGGTAGTATTGAGTAGAAAGTGAAGAACCGAGTGGGAGGTAGACTATATCTTATGAGAAATGACCACAGTGAGGTCACACATTCCTTCCTTTTATGCAAATAGGAAGACCCCAGTCCCTATACATTTCAATAAGCCTTTCTTCTTTCCCAGGGTCATCCTTCCCTATCAGCTCCAGGAGGTTGCCCTAATGCTCTGCCCTCAAAGAACTGGAAGGGTACTTGGCCAGGTGTACCTTCCTGGGCTCTTCCAAGATGACAGCTCTCACCGTGTGCTGCAGGTGGCCCTGTGCCTGGTGCCACTTCTCACTGCTTACCAGGGCACGTGAACACTGGTGGTCCCCAAAATGGGTCACAGCAGGATGGGCTGCATCAGAATCACCAGGGAGGGCTATAAGAAGGCAGACTTCTTCTTTTTTCTTTTTTCTTTTTTTTTTTTTTTTTTTTTTTTTTTTTTTTTTTTGAGAGACAGAGTTTTACTATTGTTGCCCAGGCTGGAGTGCAATGGTGCGACCTTGGCTCACTGCAACCTCCACCTCTCGGGTTCAAGCAATTCTTTTGCCTCAGCCTCCCCAGTGGCTGGGATTACAGGCGACCTCCATCACACCTGGCTAATTTTCGTATTTTAGTAGAGATGGGGTTTCACCA
>NW_016890622.1:0-846 GCF_001698545.2 Rhinopithecus bieti | reverse complement strand
CATGAGATAGTATTGCTTTGTGGTTTTGATTTGCATTTCAAAATGACCAGTGATAATGAGCTTTTCTCGTATGTTTGTTGGCTGCATCAATGTCTTCTTTTGAGAAGTATCTGTTCATATCCTTCACCCACTTTTGATGGGGTTGTTTGCTTTTTTCTTGTAAATTTGTTAAAGTTCTTTGTAGATTCTGGATATTAGCCCTTTATCAGATGAATAGATTGCAAAATTTTCTCCCATTCTATAGGTTGCCTGATCACTCTGATGATAGTTTCTTTTGCCATGCAGAAGCTATTTAGTTTAATTAGATCCCATTTGTCAATATTGGTTTTGTTGCCATTGCTTTTGGTGTTTTAGTCATGAAGTCTATGTCCTGAATGGTAATGCCTAGGTTTTCTTCTAGGGATTTTATGGTTTTAGGTCTTAGGTTTAAGTTAATCCCTCTTCAGTTAATTTTGTATAAGTTGTAAGGAAGGGGTCCAGTTTCAGTTTTCTGGATATGGCTAGCTAGTTTTCCCAACACCATTTATTAAATACGGAATCCTTTCCCTGATGCTTGTTTTGTCAGGTTTGTCAAAGATCAGATGGTTGTAGATGTGTGACATTACTTCTGAGGGCTCTGTTCTGTTCCATTGATCTATATATCTGTTTTGGTACCAGTATCATGCTGTTTTGGTTATTGTAGCCTGGTAGTATAGTTTGAAGTCAGCATGATGCCTTCAGCTTTGAACTTTTGCTTATGATTGTCTTGGCTATACAGTCTCTTCTTTGGTTCCATATGAAATTTAAAGTAGATTTTTTCTAATTATGTGAAGAAAGTCAATGGTAGTTTGATGGGGATAGCACTGA
>NW_016890621.1:0-1145 GCF_001698545.2 Rhinopithecus bieti | reverse complement strand
AATTATTCCTCCCACTTTACTTTTAAAAGTATAGAAATTTCAAGTTGGTACTTAGAATAATGATATAGCTCTACTTACCTACCCAATATGCCTCTCTTCCTTTTTTTTTCTTTTGGAGAGACATAGGTTTTGCTATGTTGCCCAGACTGGTCTTGAACTCCTGACCTCAAGTGATCCTCTCACCTCAGTCTTCCATAGTGCTGGGATTAACGGGCATGAGCACCTGTGCCCAGCCTACCTCTTCCTTTTAAGATGAAGAAAAAAATTAACCCACTTGCTCAAACCTATTATGTCAGTTTAAATTCTCCAGGAAGCAGATGCCAAGATAGAATTAGGAGGCATGTTGTGAGACATGTTGTGAGAAACATGTTGTGAGAAAACTTCACAATAAGATGAGGTGAGAGGAAATAGCAGTAAATAGGGAGTGCCTGATACCATGATACAGATCTGACGTGTGTCGAGAGAGAGGCAGAAGGAAGGAGGATGTGGTAGAAAGTCTTCAGGCTGTAGTAAAGCTCTGAGAAAGCCTCAGTGAGGCCAGCATGGCACTACAGAGCAAAGATTTCTCCTTAAAGGAAACCTAATTTCAGTAGGAAAGGCCCAGTTCAGGTACCCCTGCTGTGCTCAGTCATTGGCTGGGAGCAACTCAGGGAGCACATGGCCTCAGCACGAATGCTGCGGTGGATGCTGAAGTTGTGGCAGCTGGAGGCATCAGCTAACTACACCTCTTGCAGCCGGTTCTCTCTTGAAAGGAGATTGGAGCAGTTCACTCCATGGCTGCCAGGGTCTACCCCTCACACAGCACAGGGCTATTTCTCCATCTGTGTTTAGGGAGCGGCTCCTCCATTGTTCCTATGGCCCTCTGCTCAGGAGGGGAAAGTTAGAAGAGGGAGACCAGGGGACAAAGTAGAGTCTCCTGGGGCTGCAGCAAGTACTCATCATCTCATGGCAGCACTATCCATTCTAAATTCACCTCGTCCTTGGCTATTAGCTTGGCAAGTCTTGATGACTAACCTGATCATGTGACTCAAACCACTGGTTTTACAGGGTCTGAGACTCTAGTGATCATAGCCTCTAAGCCAAGGGTTGCTTCATATGTTCATTTACCATTACAGTGGGGCTGAGGAGAACTGAGAGGTACCTAA
>NW_016890620.1:0-978 GCF_001698545.2 Rhinopithecus bieti | reverse complement strand
AGTGTTGGCAAAGATATGAAGAAAAGGGAACCCTCGTGTTACATTCTTGGTGAGAATGTAAATTGGTACAGTCATTATGAAAAGTAGTATGGGAGTTTTTCAAAAAAAATTAAAATAAAACTATATGATCCAGCAATTGCTCTACCAGTAATATTTCCAAAGAAAATGAAATAAGTATGTCGAAAAGATATCTGCATTCCCATGTGCACATCAGCCTTATTCAAAATAGCCAAGTTATGAAATAAAACTAAGTGTCCATGAGATGATTGAATAATAAATGTTTTACATATATATATGAATACTATTCAGCCTTTATAAAGAAGGAAATCTATTTCTAGACAAAATAAACACCAAGTCATTTTAAAAGATATTTTGAACACGATTTTGCTATAAGGTTGGTTGACAGACTATTCAAAACATACTCAATATAACTCTCAGTTTACTTGGAGTTTTCATTTATGAGACTCCTCCTTGTTTACTCCCTGATAAATGAGCAACATTACTCTAGCCTACATTATTTCTGCATAAACCCAAGTCATTTGTGAATTTTGCATAAAACGCATCATTAATTTAGTAATTTCTCTTTAAGTGACTCCAGTAAAAGTAGATTTAGGGAATAGCAATGACTGTCCCTATTCTATGAGCCTATAACTTCTATTGTGAATTATTAGGCCAGACATGCATAACTTTATCGTCAGCCCCAAGTCATAGATAAACAGGTAATAGTTGTAGAGGGCATTAAACCATGTTCAAGAAGGAACTGCTGCCATTTGAAGCATGCAACAAACGTTTTACACCTACACCTATCACTTCGCAGTTTTACTGTTTGAAAAGTAATCCAAAGAGCAGAGTGAAAAGTACATAAGGTAAATAAAGTTGATTACTTAATGTTAAGTATTACCACACTTAACTATTTTCTCGTCTTATCACCTCTTTTTTCTCCTGACCTCCAATGGAGAGAAATGAATGAAAAAGTAA
>NW_016890619.1:0-1695 GCF_001698545.2 Rhinopithecus bieti | reverse complement strand
ACATGTACCCTAGAACTTAAAGTATAATAAAAAAAAAAAAAAAAAAAAAAAAAAATGCTTCATTTGAAGACTCTTTCGCCTAAGACCTTAGTACTAGAAAATAATGTGTCCTTCTCAACTACAATATTGCTTTTTTTCCCCAGATATTGAGAAAAGCATTCCAGTTTTGCCTCTTTAACACCTAAGTAGAAAACTTAATGTTGAATTCTCAGTGGCACAGGCAACCAATGTTCTGACTTTTTTTCCCCAGAATATGTTAGTTTTGCCACTTTTGGAACTTCATACAAATGAAATCATACAATATGTATTCTTTTGTATTTGGTTTCTGTTTCTCAGCATCACGGTCCTGATATATGTTCATGTAATTCCCCACACAAGTTTCCCTCTTACTGCTGCATAGTACTCCATGAATGAATGTGTCTGAATACGCTAGGCTTTTTTTAGTCATTTTTTAATAATGGATACCTAGGACAACTAGATAGTTTCCAGACTTGGGCTACTATGATAAATAGATTTACTTGTGGATTAATCTACTATGGACATGTGTGTACTTTTTTTAATGATTTAATTTATTTGGGCTAATACTTGGGAGTAGACTATGTTTAAAATTGTAAGAAACTACCAGATATTTGCCAATTAGGTGTATTATCTTAGGTCCTCACCAATAGTGTCAGAGAGACCTAATAGTCCACAATCATGAGAACATTTATTGTAAAGTTCGACGATGTTCACAATTGTATTTCATTATGGAATCTTTTCATCACCCTACAAAGTTTCGTCAAGAGAATTTTTTCTGCTACTCTGTGTCTTTCATATTAATTTTCAATGACATCTTTTGATGAACAGAAGTTGTTAATTTTGATGAAATCTCATTTTTAAAAAATTGTTATGGTTGTTGCCTTTTGTCCAGACTAAGAAGTGTTTGTTTACCCAATTGATGAATATATTATCTGGGGAATTTTTTCAAAAGTTTTATGGTGGCTGTTTTATGTTTAGATTAATTACCCATGTGAAATTAATTCTTGCTATAATGCATACATTCAAATTTTTTGTCCTATATAAATATTCGGTTGTTCTAGTATCTCTTTTGAAAGGACATTTTCCTTTGGCCTGTTTTGAAATCTTTGTCAACAATCTAACCATATATACGTATAGATCAGTATCTTGATAGGCACTCTATTCTCTTACATTGATCTCTCTGTCCTTTGTCAGTACCACAATGTCCTTAATATAAACTTTAGTTGTGTTGAATACAGGTACTCTAAGTCTCCAAAATTGTTATTTTTTTTCAATATTACTTGAGATGTTCTGGATGCTTTATAAGTTTATATTTAAAGTGGTTTCTTATAGACAGCATGTAGTTGATTATTGCTTTATTGTACAGCTTGACAATCTCTGCCTTTTATCAAAGTGTTTTAGACAAGTGACACATTTTTTAAAGTGCTGAAATGGTAGCAGTAGACACATTTAAAAGCATAAAATAAAGGCAATTGACAGCAGTTATATATTTAACTCATTATATCCAACATATTATCATTTCAGTAAGTATTAAATACAAATATATTCATGGGATTTTACATTATTTTCATACTAAATATTTGAAATCCAGTTTATATTTTACACTTATAGCATATTTCACGTTTAACACAACATTTTCATTGCAAATATCTTATCTTTAGATTTCTTAAAATTTAC
>NW_016890618.1:0-293 GCF_001698545.2 Rhinopithecus bieti | reverse complement strand
ATGTTAAAGAAAAGTTTCTTTTTTCTTTGAGACAGAGTCTCGCACTGTTACCCAGGCTGGAGTGCAGTGGCGTGATGATCTCAGCTCACTGCAACCTCTGCCTCCCAGGTTCAAGCCTCAATGTCCCGGGTGGCTTGGTTTCCGGGTGCCCGCCCCCCCCCCCAGTTGGGGTTTTTTTTTTTTTTTTTTTTTGTATTTTAATAGAGACAGAGTTTCACTATGTTGGTCAGGCTGGTCTTGAACTCCTGACCTTGTAGTCTGCCCGCCTTGGCCTCCCAAAGTGCTGGGATTAC
>NW_016890617.1:0-978 GCF_001698545.2 Rhinopithecus bieti | reverse complement strand
CAGTATGATATTAGCTGTGGGTTTGTCAGAAATATCTCTTATTATTTGAGATACGTCCCATCAATACCTAATTTATTGAGAGTTTTTAGCATGAAGGGCTGTTGAATTTTGTCAAAGGCCTTTTCTGGCTGGGTGCGGTGGCTCAAGCCTGTAATCCCAGCACTTTGGGAGGCCGAGATGGGCGGATCACGAGGTCAGGAGATCGAGACCATCCTGGCTAACACGGTGAAACCCTGTCTCTACTAAAAAAAAAAAAAAAAAAAAAAAACTAGCTGGACGAGGTGGTGGGCGTCTGTGGTCCCAGCTACTCGGGAGGCTGAGGCAGGAGAATGGCATAAACCCAGGAGGCAGAGCTTGCAGTGAGCTGAGATCCAGCCACTGCACTCCAGCTGGGCGACAGAGCGAGACTCCGTCTCAAAAAAAAAAGAAAAAAGAAAAAAGAAAAGGCCTTTTCTGCATTTATTGAGATAATCATGTGGTTTTGTCTTTGGTTCCATTTACATGATGGATTACATGTATTGATTTGCATATGTTGAACCAGCCCTGCATCCCAGGGGTGAAGCCTACTTGATCATGGTGGATAAGCTTTTGATGTGCTGCTGGATTTGGTTTGCCAGTATTTTATACAAGATTTCTGCATTGATGTTCATCAGGGATATTGGTCTAAAATTCTCTTTTTTCTGTTGTCTCTCTGCCAGGCTTTGGTATCAGGATGATGCTGGCCTCATAAAATGAGTTAGGGAGGATTTCCTCTTTTCTATTGATTGGACTAGTTTCAGAAGGAATGGTACCAGCTCCTCCTTGTACCTCTGGTAGAATTCGGCTGTGAATCTGTATGGTCCTGCACTTTTTTTCGTTGGTAGGCTGTTAATTATTGCCTCAATTTCAGAACCTGTTATGGTCTGTTCAGGGATTCAACTTCTTCCTGGTTTAGTCTTAGGAGGTGTATGTGTCCAGGAATTTATCCATTTCTTCTAG
>NW_016890616.1:0-295 GCF_001698545.2 Rhinopithecus bieti | reverse complement strand
CTCACAAGTTCTGGTTGTTCGAAAGTGTGCAGCACCTTTGCTCTCTCTCTTGCTCTGTTCTTGCCATGTGATGTGCCTACTCCCGCTTTGCCTTCTGCTATGAGTAAAAGCTCCCTGAGGCCTCCCCAGAAGCAGATGCCGCTATGCTTCTTGTACAGCATGCAGAATCATGAGTCAATTAAATCTGTTTTCTTACCCACTCTCAGGTATTTCTTTATAGCAATGTAAGAATAGACTAATGCAGGAAATAACTGAAATAAGAAAAGGTGTTACATATCCAAAGATTTCTTTTGTC
>NW_016890615.1:0-978 GCF_001698545.2 Rhinopithecus bieti | reverse complement strand
TTGCCTGTTCAAACTGATGATAGTTTCTTTTGCTGTGCAGAAGCTCTTTAGTTTAATTAGATTCCATTTGTCTATTTTGGCTTTTGTCACCATTGCTTTTGGTGTTTTAGTCTTGAAGTCTTTGCACAAGCCTATGTCCTAAATGGTATTGCCTAGGTTTTCTTCTAGATTTTTTATGGTTTAGGTCTTAAATTTAAGTATTTTATCCATCTTGAGTTAATTTTGTATAAGGTGTAAGGAAGGGATCCAGTTTCAAGTTTCTACAGATGGTTAGCCAATTTTCCGGCACCATTTATTAAACAGGGAATCCTTTCCCCATTTCTTGTTTTTTCAGGTTTATCAAAATCAGATGGTTGTAGATGTGTGGTGCTATTTCTGAGGCCTCTGTTCTGTTCCATTGGTCTATATATCTGTTTTGGTACCAGTACCAAGCTCTCTTGGTTACTGTAGTCTTGTAGTATAGTTTGAAGTCAGGTAGAATGATGCCCCAGCTTTGTTCTTTTGCTTAGGATTGCCTTGGCTATGCTGGCTCTTTTTTGGTTCCACATGAACTTTGAAGTAGTTGTTTCCGATTCTGTGAAGAAAGTCAGTGGTAGCTGGATGGGGATAGCATTGAATCTGTAAATTACCTTGGGCAGTATGGCCATTTTCACGATAGTGATTCTTCCCATCCATGAGCATGGAATGTTCTTCCATTTGTTTGTGTTCTCTTTTATTTCATTGAGCAGTGGTTTGTAGTTCTCCTTGAAGACGTCCTTCACATTCCTTGTAAGTTAAATTCCTAGGTATTTTATTATCTTTGAAATAATTGCAAATGGGAGTTCACTCATGATTTGGCTTTCTGTTTGTCTATTATTGGTGTATAGGAATGCTTGTGATTTTGCACATTGGTTTTGTATCCTGACTCTTCACTGAAGTTGCTTAACAGATTAAGGAGATTTGGGCTGAGACGATAGGGTTTTCTAAATATACAATTAT
>NW_016890614.1:0-290 GCF_001698545.2 Rhinopithecus bieti | reverse complement strand
TTTTTTTTTTTTTCTGAGACGGAATCTCGCTCTGTCTCCCAGGCTGGAGGGCAGTGGCCGGATCTCAGCTCACTGCAAGCTCCGCCTCCCGGGTTCCCGCCATTCTCCTGCCTCAGCCTCCCGAGTAGCTGGGACTACAGGCGCCACCACCTCGCCCGGCTAGTTTTTTGTATTTTAGTAGAGACGGGGTTTCACCGTGTTAGCCAGGATGGTCTCGATCTCCTGACCTCGTGATCCGCCCGTCTCGGCCTCCCAAAGTGCTGGGATTACAGGCTTGAGCCACCGCACCC
>NW_016890613.1:0-849 GCF_001698545.2 Rhinopithecus bieti | reverse complement strand
AATGATGATTTAACATTAGCATTATAATATTCTATTTAGATAAACAGCTATATAATTTTAGCCTAGCCTATGTGAAATCTGCTAAAATAACATTAGAAATACCCAGCAGGCTCACTGCATACCAGCAGTGACCTTTAGAATCCTCACAAATAAAACACAATAATCTGCAACTCAGTCTCCAGCAATTTCAGAATTAAATAGATCACCTCAGTACTACAGGCAGTAACCGTTCAAAGAAACTGACTCAGCAGAACATAATGGTAAAAGCATTTCTATTGCCCAAGTAGTTGACCGTCAGAAACACACAGTGTCTACCTCCATGCATAGTAACAGGGCATCTTCTGTTCTAGTCAGACATCCCTCCCACACCTCAACCTTGCCTCCCACAGGTTAACACTCTTCCTTGTATCATCACTTAAAGACTTCTCTGAGATACTACTTTTTCATTCTTTCTCCCACTTTCCTACTGTGCCCAAAATAAGCACAAAAGGCCCTTTTGTTCCCCTCCCTTCATTTTCAAAGATTTGTTTTGCAACTGATCACCACAAGGAAAAGGGATGAAGTTACAAAGGAAAACACAGTCTTTAATTTTCAGTGGTAGCTGTTCCAGTTTTTATAAAAATTGTACCTGCCTTTTTATATTTTAACCCTTGTTGGACCTTGCACCAATTTCCCTATTTTAACCAGAGGGTTCTCTTCATTTACCAAGCAGAGATGGATGACATGGCCAGAGTTCAACAGCAAAAACAAGCCCAGAATCTGCTGCCTTAGCTCCTTCACCATCCTTCCTGAGTCTCCTTGATGGTCCATGTAGGTTTCCCTCTCAACACCAAAGAATCATAGTTTTAA
>NW_016890611.1:0-439 GCF_001698545.2 Rhinopithecus bieti | reverse complement strand
CCACCACGCCTGGCTAATTTTTTTTGTACATTTAGTAGAGACGGGGTTTCACTATGTTAGCCAGGATGGTCTGATCTCCTCACCTCGTGATCCACCCACCTCGGCCTCCCAAAGTGCTGGGATTACAGGCGTGAGCCACTGCGCCCGGCCACAATGTATTGTATTTTTTTTTTTTTGTGAGACGGAGTCTCGCTCTATCACCCAGGCTGGAGTGCAGTGGCCGGATCTCAGCTCACTGCAAGCTCCGCCTCCCGGGTTCATGCCATTCTCCTGCCTCAGCCTCTGGAGTAGCTGGGACTACAGGCGCCTGCCACCTCGCCCCGCTAGTTTTTTGTATTTTTTAGTAGAGACGGGGTTTCACCGTGTTCGCCAGGATGGTCTCGATCTCCTGACCTCGTGATCCACCCTTCTCCGCCTCCCAAAGTGCTGGGATTACAGG
>NW_016890610.1:0-1386 GCF_001698545.2 Rhinopithecus bieti | reverse complement strand
AAATCCATAAAATAATATATTTGTTTTACTTAATAAGTTTACATATTTTAAAATTTTTTTGCTATTTTAATCAAATGTTATTAGATGTATTATTTTCCAAGTAGAGGAAAAAAACATAGTTTATATTGTCATCCAGAATAATTGATCAAACTGTATTTTTTCTTAGTAAATCAGAAAATTGTTTTAAATGACACTTTATTAGTAATTGAATACAAATTGCTAAGATTTATGCAAATCTAAAAAATATTCTCTAAAGTTGTTTTCATGTGTAATATTTGTAAAGTTTTCCGTAGCCTGCTTTTGACCACCTCTATTTCAAGCCTCATTGCTCTTCCACAAACTTCCATCTTTATTCCTGTGTAGCAACATTAGCGATTTTATATTTTGCTGAGTGCTAAAACTAACTTGTCCGAAATTCGTCCTCTATAGATTCAACTTCAAGGAAAGGGAATGGTTTCTTATAGTGCTCCAAGAAAATCATCTAGTCCTTGTCAAACATGACACATTGATGCTGGTACATCCATCCCACACTTTATATCCAATTACACCAGAAGATGGAGAGAGGTAGTAAATTCCACCACTACTATGTCAGGTTGTCCACAAGGCTCCAACCCCTGAGCACAACATGAGAAGGGTGCTGCTATTGCCTACCACAACAGTGAGTTACCAGGACACAGCTCAGACCATATTGTTCTTATATCCATAACCTGCACTCAACAGGGAGAATGGTGATGATTTCTGGGTCTGATTTGCTGGATTTTATGGTAAAGCCAAGAGTAGGTCACCTGCTACTGATTCTATGTCCATAGTTTTCTCCAGTGAACACCACTCCAGGTGGCCAAATGTTTGTGTGGGCTGCTTGGCCATCTGTCCTTGTTGGCACAATATTCACTGAGAAACTAATAATCAAGGGCATCCTTCGTTGTAATACAGTTGATTATTCAAAAAACTATGAAAGATACGTTGTTCATTTTTTATGTCTTCTTTTGGATCCTGCCTATTATTTCAACATTGTCTTGGATGGCTTGAAAATAGAGCAAGTCCTTCAAAGTTAGTAGTAAATCACAGTTTTGCATACAAAATAAACTTTGTTTTATGAGGAGTACATTATTTTGTAAAAAATATTATAATCTGAAGTAATTGTTAGTTAATTTTTTTTTCAGCCCAGAGGTCTTTTATTTTATTATTTTATTTATTTTAACACCTATGATGCCATGAATTCATAGGGAATAGGTTCCAGCAGCTCCGGCTCCTTCCCGTTGGTTCTCACAAAGTGAGCTTCTCTGGGTGGAGCAGGCTGGCACTTCAGTTGAACTCAGGTACCTTTCTCTTCGGCTTCTTTTCTTTTCTGATCATTTTCCTTCACGTGTTTCAGGAAGCTATCTC
>NW_016890609.1:0-201 GCF_001698545.2 Rhinopithecus bieti | reverse complement strand
CTTACGCTTGTAATCTCAGCACTTTGGGAGGCTGAGGCAGGCAGATCATTTGAGGCCAGGAGTTCAAGACCAGCCTGGCCAACATGGTGAAACCCTGTCTCTACTTAAAAAAAAAAAAAAAAAAAAAATTAGCCGGGCATGGTGGCAGGAATCTGTAATCCCAGCTACTTGTGAGGCTGAGGCAGGAGAATCGCTTGAACC
>NW_016890608.1:0-439 GCF_001698545.2 Rhinopithecus bieti | reverse complement strand
AGATGAGACGGATTTAGAGAATTTTTTTTCTTACCATCCATTAGTCATTAAATTGCAATGTCTTACACCTCTGATTCAGGAATTTACAGAAATATTCTGTGAGCATTATATGTAAAATCATATAAATAGGAAATTATTTCATAAAATATATATTCAGATTAATTCCAATAAGCATATAGTCTCACTGACACAAATTCCTTAACTTGGAAAGAGGGACAAGAGTTGAAAATTTCCATTCTGAAGTTGGAGTATACACTGGAGACTGAGATAACAGTACAGACCTGTGGCAAATTTCTACCATGGCAGGATTCTCAGAACACAAAGAAAGCCGGTGGAGGTCGCCACGGGGCAGGTAGAGTGGTGCACAGAGTCACACGTGGTGCCAATAACCCAAGCCTCTAGTTATCATTACTTCACAACTACCTTCCCCACAAAATGC
>NW_016890607.1:0-296 GCF_001698545.2 Rhinopithecus bieti | reverse complement strand
TGCTGACTGAAAAGAAAGTTTTAATTCTGTGATATGAATCCACAGAACACAAAAGAGTTTCACAGATACCTTCTTTCTAGTTTTGATGTTGATATATTCAATTTTTCCCCATAGTCCTCAACGTTCTCCCAAAGGTCCCCTCACAGATTCTACAAAAAGAGTGTTTCCAACCTGCTAATCAAAAGAAATATTTAACTCTGTGCAATGGATCTGCATATCACAACGCAGGATCTAAGACAGCTCCTTTCTAGTTTTTATTATGGGGATATTTGACTTTTTCCCATAGTCCTCAAAGG
>NW_016890606.1:0-288 GCF_001698545.2 Rhinopithecus bieti | reverse complement strand
TTTTTAAAAGAGAGGAAAAAAATAAAAAAAAAAAAAAAAAAAAAAAAAAAAAAAAAAAAAAGTTTATGCAAGCAGAGGAACATAATTACAAATCAATTACAAAATTGTCCTGGCAACTAGATATGTGGATCTCTCCAAGTTTATACCATCCTATAAACGTATAAATATTCATTTTGAAAGCTTTAAGATTGGGAGCTCAGATTATTCAAAATATTGATCAGATGTGGTATTTTCTATTTCAATTACCCACACATGAGATGTAGGATGTAGTCCATGAAAACTTTTACT
>NW_016890605.1:0-980 GCF_001698545.2 Rhinopithecus bieti | reverse complement strand
AGGTCACTCGATAAATGGGCCAGAATAACACACCCAAATGAGGAATGTGTTGTCTCCAAAATCCAAATAGACCCACTAGGTGTTGTGCCTCTTTCTTGGTTGTAGAAGGGGCCAAATGCACCAGCTTATTCTTCACCTTACACCACTGGGCCCTTAGAAATTTTACTGAAGTAAAAGGTCCCTACCTTTTGCCATCCTCTTGCACACATGTCTCACCAGGAAATCCAGTGTGTTTGCTACTTCTTGCTCACTGGATCCAATAAGCATAATGTCATCAATGTAATGAACCAGTGTGATATCTTGTGGAAGCAAAATGTGATCAAGGTCTCTCTGAATAAGATTATGACACAAAGCTGGACAGTTGATATACCCCTGAGGTAGGACAGTAAAGGTATATTGCTGGCCTTGCCAGCTGAAGGCAAGTTGCTTCTGGTGGGCCTTATGGACAGGAATGGAGAAAAGGTATTTGCCAAATCAATGGCTGCGTACCACGTACCAGATGTGTTAATTTTGCTCAAGCAATGAAACCACATCTGGTACAGCAGCTGCAACTGGAGTCACCACTTGGTTAAACTTCTGATAATTCACTGTCATTCTCCAAGATCCATCTGTCTTCTGTAAAGGTCAAATGGGAGATTTGAACGGGAATGTGGTGAGAATCACCACCCCTGTTGCTTTCAAGTCCTCGATGGTGGCACTAATCTCTGTAATAGCTCCAGGGATGTGATATTGATTTCGAATTACTAATTTTCTAGGTAGAAGCTGCTCTAATGGCTTCCATTTGGCCTTTCCCACCATAACTTCCCTCACCCTACCAGTCAGTGAGACAATGTGGGGAATCCACCAGCTGCTAAGTATGTCTATGACAATTTTGCATTCTGGCACTGGGGAAATGTTCACAAGATGAGTCCTAGTACACGCTGGACCTAAGCTAAAACTTCATTAATTACCTGACCTCCATAAGTTTCTACTTTAACTGG
>NW_016890603.1:0-295 GCF_001698545.2 Rhinopithecus bieti | reverse complement strand
CCAGGCCCTTCAGGGGACTCGCCCTGCACTCTCTGCAAACAAGCCAAGCCCTGTGCAGAGTGCCCCTCTTAGTTCTCTGGCTGTGGTTCCCAATCGCCATTCACCTGGCCTCTGCTGGGCACTCAGAGAAGAGTCTGGCTCTTCCCTACAGAGATCTCCCCGATTCCCCACTGCCAGTCCAGCCTGTTTATGCCCTGCCCACCCCTCCTCCCGGTCTCAGAGCTGTGCCAGACCCCACAAGTGTTGCAAATCTGGGCCTAAATTGGCGCCCATCACTCATGTCGAAGCCTCATCT
>NW_016890602.1:0-977 GCF_001698545.2 Rhinopithecus bieti | reverse complement strand
AAAATTGACATATGGGATCTAATTAAACAAAAGAGCTTGCACAGCAAAAGAAACTATAGTCAGAGTGAAAAGGCAACCTACAGAATGGGAGAACATGTTTGCAATCTACCCATCTGACAAAGGCCTAGTATTCAAAATTTACGAAGAACTTAAAGAAACTTACAAGAAAAAAACAAACAACCTCATCAAAAGTGAGCAAAGGATATGAACAGACACTTCTCAAAAGAAGACATTTGGCTGGGCATGGTGGCTCATGCCTGTAATCCTAGCACTTTGGGAGGCCAAGGCGGGCGGATCACGAGGTCAGGAGATAGAGACCATCCTGGCTAACACGGTGAAACCCCATCTCTACTAAAATACAAAAAATTAGCCAGGCGTGGTGGTGGACGCCGGTAGTCCCAGCTACTTGGAAGGCTGAGGCAGGAGAATAGCGTGAACCCAGGAGGCGGAGCTTGCAGTGAGCCAAGATCGCGCCACTGCACTCCATCCTGGGTGACAGAGCAAGACTCCATCTCAAACAAATAAAAAATAAAAAAAGAAGGCATTTACACAGCCAAAAAACACATGAAAAAAAGCTTAACATCACTGATCATTAGAGAAATGCAAATTAAAACCACGATGAGATACCATCGCATGCCTGTCAGAATGGCAATTATTAAAAGTCAAAAGACAATAGATTCTGGTGAGGCTGTGGAGAAAAGGAACACTTTTACACTGTTGGTGGGAGTGTAAATTAGGTGGGAGTGTAAATTAGTTTAACCATTGTGGAAAGCAGTATGACGATTCCTTAAGGATCTAGAACCAGAAATACCATTTGACCCAGCAATCTCATTACCGGGTATATATCCAAAGGATTATAAATCATTCTACTATAAAGACACATGCACACATATGTTTTTTGCAGCACCATTTTGTTTTGCAGCACCATTTACAATAGCAAAGTCACGGAACCAACCCAAATGCCCATCAATGATAGA
>NW_016890601.1:0-294 GCF_001698545.2 Rhinopithecus bieti | reverse complement strand
ATTTGGTTTGCCAGTATTTTATTGAGGATTTCTGCATCAGTGTTCATCAGGGATATTGGCATTAAGTTTTATTGTGTGTATGTCTGCCAGGCGTTGGTGTCAGGATGATGCTGGCCTTGTAAAATGAGTTAGGGAGAAATCCCTCCTTTTCAATTGTTTGGAATAGTTTTAGAAGAAATGGTACCAGCCCCACTTTGTACCTCTGGTAGACTTCAGCTGTCTGGTTCTGGGCTCTTTTGGTTGGTAGTCTATACATTACTCCTTCAATTTCAGAACTTGTTATTGGTCTATTCA
>NW_016890600.1:0-295 GCF_001698545.2 Rhinopithecus bieti | reverse complement strand
TGTGAGTGAGAACATACAGTGTTTGGTTTTCTGTCCTTGTGATAGTTTGCTGAGAATGATGGTTTCCAGCTTCATCCATGTCCCTACAAAGGACGTGAACTCATCCTTTTATGGTTGCATAATATTACATGGCGTATATGTGCCACATTTTCTTAATACAGTCTATCATTGATGGACATTTGGGTTGGTTTCACATCTTTACTATTGTGAATTGTGCTGCAGTAAATATACATGTACATGTAACTTTATAGTAGCATGATTTGTAATCCTTTGGGTAAATATACCCAGTAATGGG
>NW_016890599.1:0-296 GCF_001698545.2 Rhinopithecus bieti | reverse complement strand
TGGCTCAAGCCTGTAATCCCAGCACTTTGGGAGGCCGAGACGGGAGGATCACAAGGTCTGGAGATCGAGACCATCCTGGCTAACCCAGTGAAACCCTGTCTCTACTAAAAAATACAAAAAACTAGCCGGGCGAGGTGGCGGGCACCTGTAGTCCCAGCTACTTGGGAGGCTGAGGCAGGAGAATGGCGTAAACCTGAAAGGTGGAGCTTGCAGTGAGCTGAGATCTGGCCACTGCACTCCAGTTTGGGCGACAGAGCAAGACTCTGTCTCAAAAAAAATAAAAAATAAAAAAATTT
>NW_016890597.1:0-296 GCF_001698545.2 Rhinopithecus bieti | reverse complement strand
GGCCGGGCGCGGTGGCTCAAGCCTGTAATCCCAGCACTTTGGGAGGCCGAGACGGGCGGATCACGAGGTCAGGAGATCAAGACCATCCTGGCTAACACGGTGAAACCCGTCTCTACTAAAAAATACAAAAAACTAGCCGGGCGAGGTGGCGGGTGCCTGTAGTCCCAGCTAATGTAGTCCCAGCTACTCGGGAGACTGAGGCAGGAGAATGGCATAAATGCGGGAGGCGGAGCTTGCAGGGAGCTGAGATCCCGCCACTGCACTCCAGCCTGGGCGACAGAGCGAGACTCCGTCTC
>NW_016890596.1:0-874 GCF_001698545.2 Rhinopithecus bieti | reverse complement strand
CATGTTCTCACTGATAGGTGGGAATTGAACAATGAGAACACTTTGACACAGGAAGGGGAACATCACACACCGGGGCCTGTTGTGAGGTGGGGAGAGAGGGGAGAGACAGCATTAGGAGATATACCTAATGTAAATGACGAGTTAATGGGTGCAGCACACCAACATGGCACATGTATACATATGTAACAAACCTGCACATTGTGCACATGTACCCTAGAACTTAAAGTATAATAAAAAAGAAAAAAAAAAAAACCCCTTTCTCTTTCCAACCTCTGATCACCTACAGGCGCTTCCTGCTGGCCAAAGACAATTTTAAATCAGGAAACAAGGGGCCTGACTGTGGGATACAGGACTGGGCAGATAATGAATCTGAGAGAGCAAAGGAGCATTAATTACACATATGGAAAACTAACATATGATAGTTGGCGTTTCAATTCCCTGGGTAAAAGGTTTTCACAAAATGACACTAGTTCTACATTTGAAAGAAAATGGTTGAATCATATACTTTAAAATAAATTCTGGATGGATTAAAGATCTAAATGTTAAAAGTAGCATTTTAATACCTTCTGGTTGAAAAGGACTTCTTAAGAAGGGAAACCATAAAGAAAGAGATGGAATTATTTACCTGCATTACCTTGCCTCAGATGTGGTATTGCTAAAACAAACAAACAAAAAATTTTGAATGATAAAATCATTATCAGCAATATAAATCAAAAAATAATCAGGAAATTATTTAATACATATTATAAATAAGGAGTAATATTTCCTATATTTGAAAAGCTACAAAACTTAATAAGGAAGTTAACTCAATTTAAAACATGGGCAAAGGATATTAATAGTCATCTCATCGAAGGAATGTGAATGACCATAATAC
>NW_016890595.1:0-294 GCF_001698545.2 Rhinopithecus bieti | reverse complement strand
TTGGGCTGGGTGCAGTGGCTCACGCCAGTAATCCTAGCACTTTGGGAAGTCGAGGTGAGTGGATCACCTGAGGTCAAGAGTTTAAGACCAGCCTGGCCAACATGATGAAACCCCATCTCTACTAAAATGCAAAATTGGCTAGGCGTGGTAGCGCATGCCTATGATTCTAGCTACTTGGGAGGCTGAGGCAGGAGAATCGCTTGAACCTGGGAGGCAGAGGTTGCAGTGAGCCAAGATCACGCCATTGCCCTCCAGCCTGGGCAACAAGAGTGAAACTCTATCTCAAAACAACAA
>NW_016890594.1:0-7971 GCF_001698545.2 Rhinopithecus bieti | reverse complement strand
TGAACTAACTGAGCAAGAACTCACTCATCACCAAGGGGATGGTGCTAAGCCATTCATGAGGGATCTGTCCCCTGATCTAATACCTCCCACTTAGGCCCCACCTCCAACATTGGGGATCACATTTCAGCATGAGATTTGGAGAGGACACACAACTAAACCGTATCACCCAGGTACTAAGTATAATACCCAATAGTTTTCCAACCCTTGTCCCCATCCTTCCCCACAACTAGTAGTTCCCAGTGTTTCTTTTGCCATCTTTATGTCCATGAGCATCCATTGTTTAGCTCCCACTTGTAAGTGAGACATGCAGACTTTGATTTTTTGTTTCTGCATTGATTTTCTTAGGATAATTGCCTCTAGCTGCAAACATGTTGCTGCAAAGGACATGACTTTTTTTTTTTGTGGCTGTATAGTATTCCATGGTATTTATGTACCATATTTTCTTTATCCAATCCACCACTGATGGGCACCTAGGTTGATTCCTTGCCTTTGCTATTGTGAATAGTGACACCATTTTATATAAAGAACTTGAGAAAGTGTGGATTTTAGTATCCATGGGGTTGTTGGACTCAATCCCCATGGATACCAAGGGATGACTTCTTTTCTGACCAAGACTTTCACAACCCCAGCCTGAGAAGGGTATGATTACTAGAGGCTTAGACTCCCTAGAAATGTGGGGTTTAGGCACACCTCCATAGCTGCCACAGTCTACCTTTTGTATCATGCAGATCCACTTTTGTACAGATGTTCGGGGAGCAGCTCTTTGATAATCCCCATGTCTTCTCTTCTGAGAGGAAACTTCCAAGAAAGAGATTAATGGGACAATCTATAGCCACCTAACCTATTATTTGAGGCCCCATTATCCCTGTTAGTTACAATAAACCAAGCTCTGTGACAGTCTCTATGATAGGTCTATGTCTTGATGATATCCAGTTTAGCAAATTTTCTTTTATTATTCATGCTTTTGTGTCCTGTCTAAGAAAGCTTTGAGTACCTCAAGTTTGTAAGGATATATGCATGTTTCCTTCTATAAGATTTATGGTTGTAGAGTTTACCTTTAGGTTTCTGATCTTTTATAAGTTAATTTGTTTGTTTAGTGTGAGGTAATAGTTGATTTTTTATATGAATATCAAGTTGATCTAGCATAATTTTGACAGTACTTTTCAAAGAATCTAATTAGAAAAGTAATCTACCTCTATCATTACTACTGTTACTAAAGCAATAACAACTGTCTTTGGTGCCTTACTATTGTCAAGGAAAGATGGCAAGTTCTTTATATATGTTATCTCATTTTTAATTTTGAAATCAGCATGTGAATCAGTTTGACTTTAAATACTATGTCTACCACTGAGGGTAAAACTTCGAGCTGTTGAGTCCTTGTTTATTGCTTTTCTATAAAACCAGGTTGACCTTCTAATAGATTATTTAAAAAGTATCAGATAGCAAATTAAGACAACTCTAATAAGGAAAATAAACACTTGAATGAGGACCATGTCCTGTCATTGTNAGGTAATAGTTGATTTTTTATATGAATATCAAGTTGATCTAGCATAATTTTTGACAGTACTTTTCAAAGAATCTAATTAGAAAAAGTAATCTACCTCTATCATTACTACTGTTACTAAAGCAATAACAACTGTCTTTGGTGCCTTACTATTGTCAAGGAAAGATGGCAAGTTCTTTATATATGTTATCTCATTTTTAATTTTGAAATCAGCATGTGAATCAGTTTGACTTTAAATACTATGTCTACCACTGAGGGTAAAACTTCGAGCTGTTGAGTCCTTGTTTATTGCTTTTCTATAAAACCAGGTTGACCTTCTAATAGATTATTTAAAAAGTATCAGATAGCAAATTAAGACAACTCTAATAAGGAAAATAAACACTTGAATGAGGACCATGTCCTGTCATTGTTCTGAAATAGTTTTTATGATGCATTACTAAATTTAAAATACTATCAAAAGTGTGATTATTAGGTATATTTTTCCTTTCTTTGATAATCCATATTATAATATCTTAGATCAATAGGTTTAGAATTAATCACTTAAAACACATTATCAGAGGTTCACATGTATTTAACAAAGTTTTGTTATATACACAAATTCTACAAAACAAAGTCAATAATCCCTATGTATTAATTATGTAAAATGTAGTGGCTGGTTTTTCCTATACCTCTATAAAAAGCAAGTACATATTGATAGTACTGTAATAACTATACCACTGAAATTTAGTGGAATATTTTCAACATTTATAAATGCAGTGCGGTTAGTAATATTACTAAAGGTGAATTTAAAATTGACTTATTTTAGGCAGGCAAACATTAAATACAGTAGAATCACATGTTAACATTTTAATCCATTATTTATTCACTTTCTTAGCAATTAAGTTCAAACATTGCCCCTATTATTATATTTTGCATGATGTAAATTAAATCTCACCCATCAATTTTGCTTCAAGAGAATGCCCCACTGAGCAAGCAAGATGGTTTATCACTGAGAATTCAAACAGTTTATCATAGCTTATTATTGCTAAGATTTGTTGTGTTTTTCATTTTCCAAAAATGTAGCTTTATATTCAACAGGACAAAATTGGTTCATTCAGATATTTAGTTTTGATTTTTTTAATAAACCATTCATGCATTATTTAACTTTTTCCAGACAATTACCTTGTTTGGAGGAATACATTGTGTGTGACTCTAACACGATCAAGTTTTCCTGGTAGCTGTACTTATAAGGCCAGCACCAGCTTTATGTGGAGAAAAAGTAGATAACTGCCTAAAGAGCCATGATTGAAATGTTTCACATAGTCCTCTCAGTCCCAGAGCATTTCCTTCATCAGCTTTCATGGGGTAGCTGTGGATTTACCTATGCAGAAATTCCATCATTATACCGATATCCATTGTTTAGACAACAAAAACAAGGACATATCCTCTAGAATTGCGTTGGTCAATTGAAATAGCTACTAGCCAGGTATGGCTAGTTCACTTTAAATTACTTAAATATAATTAAAAATTCAGTTCTTCAGCCGTAGTGATCACATTTCAAGTGCTCAATATTCACATGTGGTTGGTGGCTACCATATTGGACAGTGTAGATCATTTCCATCGCAATAGGAAGTTCTCTCACGCAGCACTACTCTAAAAGGTCTAGAAAGTATCTGTTTAATAAATTAGCCCTTGAATACCATTCAAGTTACATTTTATGAGAGCTGTGGATATCTAGCATTATGTATGCTGGGTGAAGGCATAGATGTTATTATTTGTTAAGTGCCACAGCAATCCTTATGGATAGATGCTGTTCTCATTTTAGAGATGAGAAAACAGAGACTGTGCACAACACAAAAGAAAATGACAAGCTGATTCGTGCTCTTCTCACCAAAACATGCTGCCTCAAAAAGTGAAATGTAATCAAAGACAATCCTTAAGAGTGAACATGAGAGAAAGCTACAGCCTAGCCAGAGCTCAGTTTGGAAGCGTTTCTTCCCTTAGGTGAGGACACTAAAATAACAATTGTTATGGCTGGAAATAATGACAATGGGGATGGAGGAAAAAAACAAAACACTGAAATGCAGGGCCCTATCCAGAGGGAACACTTGGGTATTTTGTTTTTTTCTCTAACATATTCAATACCTACTATATTCTATCTTAAGGCAAAATTTGATATATGTAAAACTTTTATGCATTAAGATAACCTTCATAAGTTTATTTAAAGAATGGGAAAATGGAAACTACTTAAATGTCTAACAATAGAAGTATACTTAATGAAACTCAACAGAATGTTATCCAACCCCTGGAAACAATTGTTTGGAAATTGATATAATAATTCAGAGCAGTACTGTGATGTGTTGTTGAGATCAAAAGGGAGTGCTAACTCAATAAATGTATATACAGTAAAGATGACAGCATTGAATGGAAAGACATAACATTCTAACAGTTTGAACCACTGGGTAGATAGAATCTATTTTTACTTTTTATTGTGCAGTGCTTAGCAATTACATAAATTGTACAATTAAAAAATGTTTAATAACCTTGAGCAAGAGGACAATATGGAAATAGCCACAAATTAAATGAAGAGAAGCAGAAGTTTGAAGACTTTCAATTAAAGTCCACCTGACATAGAATAAGTAGTTTTTCCCTATGTATTCATCACACACATACACATGACATCTTCCAATCTATGCATTAGTGTAACTTAAATATTTATTGGTAAAAAAGATTCCTGGAACTAATAAGCAATTATTGCAAGTTTGCATAATATAAGGTTAATATACAAAAGTTTATTACTGTTTTATATACCAGCAATGAACAAGTGGAACTTGAAATTAAAAACAGAATACCTTTAGGGCATCCAAATTGGAAAAGAAAAAGTCAAATTATTCTCATTTGTAGATAATGTGATCTTATATTTGGAAAAACCTAAAGACCCCACCAAAATCACAATTAGAACTGATAAACAACTTCAGTAAAGTTGCAGGATGCAAAATCAACATAAAAATCAGTAGCATTTCTATATGCCATCAGCAAACAATCTGAAAAAGAAATCAAGACAGTAATTTACAATAGGTACAAATAACATAAAATACCTAGGAATAAATTTAATCAAAGAAGTAAAAGATCTCTACAATGAAAGCTATAAAACATTGATAGAGTAAGTTGATGAGGACACAAAAAATTAGAATATGCAGCCATAAATAAGAATGAGACCATTTATTTTGCAGGGACGTGGATGGAGCTGGAGACCATTATCCTTAGCAAACTAGTATAGGAACAGAAAACCAAATTCCACATGTTCTCACTTATAAGTGGGAGCTAAATGATGAGAGCTCATGGACGCAAAAAGGGTAACAACAGACACTGGGGCCTACTTGAAGGTGGAGGGTGGGAGAAGAAAGAAGAGCAGAAAAAATAACAGTTGGGTACTAGGCTTAGTGCCTGGGTGACAAAATAATCTGTACAACAAACCCTCATGACACAAGTTTACCTGTATAACAAACCTGCACATATACCCCTGAACCTAAAATAAAAGTTTAAAAATGTAACTTCTAAACTAATATTCTTTTTCTAGCTTTAGGAGTCACTGTAGTTCTTCCTTAGTTAATGTTTCTGAAATATGTCAATCTCTCTATTATTTTAATTAGGCCTTCTTGAATTTATAAGCCTTTCTCTCTGATTTAAGATGTCATTTTGTTAGTATTCTATATAAGATAATGAATTCAAGTGACACTGAAAATTTGTCTCATAAGAGTTATATTTTAAAGGTATAAATAATCTCTCAGTGCTAATTTAAAGCTTTCCATCTAAAAACAACTTTTTTTTCTCTTTTAACACGAGCTCTGCTGCTCATGGTGTTATTTGATTTAGCAGTTCCTATTTCACCTAGAAATAACAATGCTTATTGTTAGACATACACCTAGACACACAGAAGTTAAAACACTGCCCTGTCAGTGCTCTTGAAACTAACTGTATCATCACTGGACCAGGGACTTGTATTAGTCTGTTCTCACACTGCTAATAAAGACATACCTGACACTGGGTCATTTATAAAATAAGGAAAAAAGTTTAATTGATTCACAGTTCCACATGGCTGGGGAGGCCTCACAATCCCAGCTGAAGGCAAATGACGAGCAGAGTCCTATCTTATATGGCAGCAGGCAAAAGAGCTTGTGTAGGGGAGCTGCCCTTTATAAAACCCTGTGAGACTTATTCACTATCATGAGAATAGCATGGGAAAACCTCACCCCATGATTCATTTACCTCCCACCAGGTCCCTCCCATGACACATGGGAATTATGGGGCTAAAATTCGAGAGGAGATTTGGGTGGGGACACAGCCAGATCACATCAGGATTCTTAAATTTAGTAGAATTTAGACATTTTATTATTTTGCTTAATCACTACATTATATTTGGAATTAAATATGTCATTTTTTTCAAGCTAAGATTGCTTTTGTTATAATTGCATAGCTGCAGTCTTTGAAAATATTTTAAACACCTTGCTAACATCCTGATTATGTCATTACCAGAGGTTGTAAGGGTGATGAGAAACAAATGAAAATATACTTTGCTTGCAGAAATGAAAAGAAATGAAGCAGTGACTTGTATAAAATAAAGATCCACAATTAAAAGTGGCCTGTAGTACTAGCTACAGCCCATGAGCTCAAGGTTACAGTGGGCTGTGATAGTGCCACTGCACTCCAACCTGGGCAACAGAGCAGGACCCTGTCTCTGGTCGGGGGGAGGGGAGTTGAGGTCTATATCTATTAAATAGATGTGTATCTTGAAAGCTCAGCATCTTCTGCAGTGATATAATTTGGAATACTAATATATAACCTGTTTGAGTTTATTATACTGCATTTTGGTAGGAAAGACAAAACTTTAAGGAATAAATTAGATCTGATGATCTAGTTTCCAATGCCAATAAATATGTGATGCTTTTATATTATTATTTGATGTGATGTCTCTGTTCATGAAAACTCCTTTTGTTAATATTGACATTCTTTCAATGATATAATGGTTATACTTTATTTCCAAAATAGTTAGTTCAAGGTCTTACAATACTTAAGTAAAATACCAGGGTATTCAAATAACACTTATCCTTGTATAAGAGAGTATTTATAAGAAATACCATTGGCATTTGGGTTAAAACAAAGAAAAAATACCTGGAGGTTAATGAGTACTTCTAGTGTGGAAAGCACTTGTCCCACAAGACTGGCTGGCAGTCAGGCCTTACTGGAAAGAGACAGTGTGTAGAATCCAACCAAGCAGGAATATTTCTTCAGCCACTAGATAGCTGAGTATGAAGGAGTTTGATTCCAGAAAAGCAAATAAATGCTTGGCAGTATATACTTACATACTTTGAGTAAGGGTATGGCCTTCTTACTTAAAGATACAAAAGCATAAAGTAAGGTTAGGGAGCAAAAGACTGTTGGAGAATAGAAGAGATGAGAGACTTAACTTCCAAATTTAATATGTGGGTGTTGTTTGGATTCAAGCCAACCAACTGTAAAAGATATCATTGAAATAATCATGAAAATGTAATACAAATACAATATGAAGTAAGTTTTAAGGGATTATTGCTAAATGTATTAGATGTAATATGCATGTGTGTATATAAGTATATACAAGTATACATGCATTCACACTCATATTTATGTATGTATGTGTATGTGTTTCGATCAGAGACACATATTAAAGTATTCATGGATAAAATGATATGATGTCTGGGATGTGCTTTAAAAGGGGCAGATAAATGAAGAAAGATTGGTCTAATACTGATAAATGTTGATGTTGATTAATGGATACATAGGGCTCATTATTCTTTCTATGTATGTATTTGAAAATTATAATAATAAAATGTTTTGATTTTAAATAAAAGGAATCAATAGGCAGTCCAGTAGGCAGAGAATAGTTCTGTCAGACACTAAATAACCAGGCAGAAAAGAAGTTGATTTCAGAGATTGCCCCACTCAGGCAGATAAATGCGGAGTAATCAGCCTGGTCACCAACGTCCAGAATCTTGGGATTCTAATAGTCAGCAAAGTCAGCAAGAGGAATCAAATTAACTCATAAGGCAGACACTGTTTTCTCTGTCTTCTATTTCATTCTGTTTGTTTAAGTGGGCAGCCTGGGTTCTACAGTGCCCATTCTACCTAAGGGCCCTGATCTGATTCCTGTCTCTTCTCAGAGACAAAGACTGAGAGACTGAGACACAAAATTTTCACTTAGGATCAGATAACAAATTTTCATTTGTTTATTTAGAGAGAAGAAGGAAAAGAAAACTCTTAAAAACATTTGTAAAAAATGCAATTCATGGTATAGTTCTGTTATGGTTATAAAGACTAGAGTGGCACATAATGCAAATATTCACTCATTACATGTGTTAATTTACAGAGAAGCCAGAATGGGGGAGGCAGGAGAAACCTCTCCTTGATTGATTTTGATTGCCAGAAAATACAGAACTTTATAAAAGTCAGAT
>NW_016890593.1:0-1231 GCF_001698545.2 Rhinopithecus bieti | reverse complement strand
AAAAACATACTAAAAATTATTTACTTCATTAATGTTGAAAGAAAAGTAATATTTACCTATTTAAAATGCCATCTATCTATCATTTGTCTATCATCTATCTGTATATATGTATTATTATGTATTATATATGTATTATATTAATAGTTTTGCTGTCACATGTAGTATTTTACATCATATCTTAATGTAACTGCATCTATTTTCTCATGTATAAACTTATTTTAGTTTTGGTTAAAATATTTTTTGGCTTTATAAGCAAGGTATTTTATATCTTTAAATTTGAGAATATACCTACTTTTAAATGTTAGTAGAACACTTAAAATGTTTACATATTAGGGTCAAGAGTGGTGACTCACACCTGTAATCCTAGTACTTTGAGAGTCCAATGTGGGTGGATTGCTTGAGCTCAGTAATTGAAAACAGACTGGGCAACACAGCAATACCCCATATCTGCTAAAATGCAAAAAATTTACCCTGATATAGTGATATGCATCTGTAGTCCCAGCTATTTGCAGGGCTGAGGTGGGAGGATGACTTAATCCCGGGAGGAGGAGGTTGCGGTGGGCCAAGATCATGCCACAGCACTCCAGTCTGAGTGATAGAGTAAGACCCTGTCTCAAAATAAATAAATAAACAAATAAATACAAATAAAAAATTGACATATTAAACTACTAAATCCTTAACAAATTTTGAAATAAGTTACATTTAACTTGATGTTAATACAGTAAACATAACAGTAAGTTTGAATTTATGTTAAAGCATAAAACTAAGATAAAACAGAAATATGCAGCATATTAAATTATTTGTAGAAATCACATAAACATATTATGTTAAAGAATGTTGGGTTAGCTTCAAAATATTAAAGACGAAAACATTTTCTGAAGTCTTGAAATTTTGTTAAAGAAATAGCTTACATTAAAGATCATATAATTAAGGCTATGTTAATAAAAAAGATGAAATAAACTGAACATTTATGTAAACAATCTAATAAATGGGACTAAGAATGAGGATAGCATGCATAGAAGAAAATGACTTTACTCATACTATTTTTAATTTTACAATAAGTATTCTTCACATACTACTAAATACAAAAAAAAAAAAAAAACAAGAAAGATACAACAATTCAATACAAAGGAAAGCAGTTCAATAAAGACAAATTTTAGAATGAGTAAATTAGAAAGCAGAAATGTAGTTGAGTTCTTTAATGAGCATAAAACATATTTTTAAAGAAAAA
>NW_016890592.1:0-207 GCF_001698545.2 Rhinopithecus bieti | reverse complement strand
CTCTCTCTCTCTTTCTCTCTCTCTCTTCTCTCTCTCTCTCTCTGTCTCTCACACACACACGCACACACACACAAACTCGTACATCACCATAAATAAATGAGACTTCCGATCATAACTTTGTAAATGGTCACACATAGAAACTTACAAGTTCACATCAATTGTGGTCAAGATATACAGACTCTTCTTAACCTGTAATCCACTCTTCTG
>NW_016890591.1:0-1385 GCF_001698545.2 Rhinopithecus bieti | reverse complement strand
ATATTATGCAGTTTGCAAACTTCATCATGCACAAATACGGGAAGGGACATTTGGGAGCACATTCAGGCCTATCGTGAAAGAAGAGATATCTTCAGAGAAAAACTGGACAGAAGCTTTCTGAGAAACTATTTGTGATGTATGCATTTAACTCAGGGAGTTATACCTTTCTCACAAGGCAGTGTTTAAACACTGTTTCTGTGTAACCGAAAAGTGATATTTCGGAGGGCATTGAGGACTATGGCAAATAGTGAAATATGCTAAAATAAAATTGAGAAAGAAGCTTTGCAAGGATATGCTCTCTGATATGTGGATTCACTTCATGAATTTATGCTTACTCTATATTGCCCAGTTTCAAAATTTTGTCTTTGAAGAATCTGTGAAGGGATATTTAGTGATGCCCGGAGGCTTGTGGTGAGTAAGGAAACATCTTCCAATGAAACCTGCAGAGTAACTTTCTGAGCAACTGTTTTGCGATGTGTATTCGTCTCATAGATTTAAACCATTCTTTGGATTGAGCAGATTGAAATCACTGTTTTGTGGAATCTGAGGACGGCCATTTAGGAACGATCCTTAGAACATGGAGAAAGAAATATCCTCAGGTAAAATCCGGAAGAAAGCTTGCTGTGAAACGATTCTGTGTCTTCTTAATTCATCTCAGTTAGTTAAGCCTGTCCTTACGTTGAGTAGTTTTATAACCCTGTGTATGTTTAGAGTGTGATGGGACGTTCGGGAGCACTTTGAGGCTTATGTTGAAAAGGAAATATGTTCAGACTGCAACTGGAGAGAAGCATTCCTCGGAACTGCTTTGTGACGTGTGCATTCCACTCACAATGTTATACCTCTCTTCCCTACAGCGTCGAGGAAATCCTTTTGGAGAAACAGGTACCAAGTGATATTTGGGAGCATGTTGATGCCGATGATGAAAAGGGAAATAGCCTCAGACGAAACCTGGAAAGAATCTTTCTAGGAAACTACTCTGTGATATGTGTAATCATCTCACAGAGATGAAGGTTTCCTTACATTACACAGCTTGAAAACTGTCATGGACGGATCCATGAAGGGACTTTTGGGAGCACAGTCAGGAGTATGGTGAAAAGGAAATGTCTTCAGATAAAACTGGAAAGAAGCATTCTGTGAATCTGTTTTGTCTATGTTTATTCTTCTCACATAGATGAAGCTTTCTTTACATTACGCAGCTTAGAAACTCCCTCGTGGATGGATCCACGAAGGGATATTTGGGATCACATTCAGGCCTAGGGTCAAATAGGAAATAGACAGATAAAACTGGAGAGAAGGTTTCTGAGAAACTGCTTGGTGACGTGTGCATTTCATTCAGGTAGTTTTAATGTTCTTCTTATAAGGCACAGTTTGAACACTGTTCCTGT
>NW_016890590.1:0-1235 GCF_001698545.2 Rhinopithecus bieti | reverse complement strand
GAAAATGGCCATACTGCCCAAAGTAATTTATAGATTCAATGCTGTCTCCATCAAACTACCATTGACTTCCTTCACACAATTAGAAAAAATTACTTTGAATTTCATACAGAACCAAAAAAGAGCCTGTATAACCAAGACGATCGTAAGCAAAACTAACAAAGCTGGAGCCATCACACTACCTGACTTCAAACTATACTACAAGGCTGCAGTAACCAAAACAGCATGGTACTGGTACCAAAACAAATGTATATACCAATGGAACAGAACAGAGACCTCAGAAATAATGCCACACATCTATAACCATCTGATCTTTGACAAACCTGATAGTTTTATTTTAAATACCGTGTGTGACTGACAAAACCATATTAATATGCTTGTCATTTATAACAGTCATGCTATAAAGAGTGCATAGAATAAAATTTACCATCTTAAACTTTTAATTGTTAGGTATACAGTTCGTTCATGCTAACTATATTCATATCACTGTTCAGCCAATCTGGAAACTTTTAATCTTGCAAAATTGAAACTTTATAATCATTTAACAAAACTTCCCATTTTCCCCTATTTCCAACTCCTGGAAACCACCATTCTACTTTCTATTTCTATGAATATGATACTCTAGATATCTCATATAAATTAAATAATACAGCATTTGTCTTTTGTTACTGACTTATTTTACTTAGCTTAATGTCTTCAAGGTTCATCCACGTCATAGTGTGTCAGAATTTTATTCTATTTAGGCTGAATGATATTACATTGCCTGTATATATATTGCATTTTATTTATCCATTTATCCATTAATCACTTGGATTTCTTTTACTTTTGTCTATTTTGAATAATGCTTAGATGTGAGTGTGCGATTATCTCTTCAATACCCTGCTTTCAATTATTTGCAAATATACCCAGAAATGAGATTGCTAGCTGATATGGTAATATTATTTTTTAACTTTTGAAAAGCCACCAAACTATGTATGTACAAGAGTTCTGATTTCTTTACATTCTCTCACAGCATTTTTTTATTTTCTCTTTTCTATATTAGACATTGTAATTGGTATGAGATGACACTCATTGTGGTTTTATTTGCATTTCGCTAATGATTGGAGATTTTGAGCATCTTTTATATGCTTATTGGCTATTTGTATATCTTCTTTAGAGGAATATTTATTCAAGCCTTTGTCCAACAAATATTTATTCAATGGACAAATATGTTTTTTTTTCCTTTTTTTTTATTATAC
>NW_016890589.1:0-1229 GCF_001698545.2 Rhinopithecus bieti | reverse complement strand
TGCCTGGCCATTTTATTTAAATTTTAACTATTTAAATTTACTTTTATAATTGATAACTGTCGTCTTTTATTATAAATAGTAATAATAATAATAAACATTGTTTGAGCTTCGATTGTGAGCCAGACACTGACAAATACTTTTGAACATTATCTTATTAATCTTCAAAATTAACTTATGGTTAGGTTTGTTATAACCCACATCTTATAGATGAGAAAATAATAGACTTTAGGGAGTTGGCATTTCATATCTTTTTTTTCCTGCTTGTGTGCTTTCATCTTCTTGTTTTCTCTTTTGTAAGTTGATTATTTTAACGTCTTTGTACTTCTAATAACTAGAAAGGTGTATATTTTGTTTTAATTATCTGGTAAGTTTCTTCAAATCTTAGAACATGCACTTGAACCAATATTTATCTAATTAGTATTGCCAACATAAGACAGTTTCTATTGATACTTCTTTATAGAAAATTAGGAAACCGGCTGCTTTTATTCCTTGCCCTTCTTCTCCATCTAATTTTAACTTTGGTTGCAATAATCTAATATTTTAAAAGTGCATAAGTGTGTTTGCGGCTGTGTGTTTGTGAGAGAGGGAAAGACTGGAGACTCTTCTTTTCTGAAGCATTTTCAAAATATTTACCCTATGGTTTCAAGAGTATTTTCAATAATTGCAACTTTTAAAATAAACCTGAATGTTCTTTATTGACCACAATTTTCATATTATCAAGTTTTTTACTTTACTCTGATGCAATACATATTCATTTTTTTTATTTTATTTTCTCCAAAATGGCATGGAAGTGAACTACTTCCTAAAGACTTGACTATTTACTTTTATCTTTACAGATGAGTGAAAATTTGTTTAGTCTAGATTCTTGGGTTACAACCTTTCTTTTAAAATCTCTGTAAATGTTACTTTTATTTATGTCTGATGTTCATTCCTATGGAAAAGTCTGAGACAAATATTATTTTACTAAATTGTAGGTAGATTGACTTTTCTGCTGAAATACATGGGGAGTGAGCTTTTGTCTTGAGATTTATAAATTTTACAAAACTGTGTCCAGGTACTGATCTATGGTTTTAGTCAACTGATAACAGATGAAGTATTTTGATTCACAGATTTAAATTATTTGGGTGAAAACATGTTCTTTTATTTTAGCGTTGATTATTTTCCTTTTCTATTTGTTATATTAAAACATACAGATGCACAGAGAATAGAATTTATTAGTTCTTTCCTTT
>NW_016890588.1:0-1383 GCF_001698545.2 Rhinopithecus bieti | reverse complement strand
CTCTTTAGAATATCCTGAGAAATAACCTCAGAGAGAAACCAGAAGAAATCTTTCGGTGAAACTGCTTTGTGTCACGTGAATTCCAATCACACAGTTAACTTCCCTTTTCATTGAGCTGTATCATAACACTGTTTTGTTTAGTCTGCGAAGGCATACTCTGGAGGGCTTTGAGGCCTATGGTGAGAAAGGAAACGTCTTCAGATAGAAACTGGAGAGAAGCTATCTGAGGAGCTGCTTTGTGACGTATGCATTCCACTCACAGAAATATACCTTTCTTCTCCTCGAGGATTCCGGAATCCCTTTTGGAGAAAAGCTACCAAGAGATATTCGGGAATACAGCGATGACTATGGTGAAAAGGAAATATCCTCAGACAAAACTGGAAAGAAGATTTCTGTGAAACTGCTTTGTGTTAGATATATTTATGGATCTGGCATAGTTAAAGTTCAATTATATTATGCAGTTTGGAAACTCCATCATGCACAGATCCGTGAAGGGATGTATGGGAGCCCATTTAGGCCTACGGTGAAAGAGGAGTTATCTTCAGATAAAACTGGACAGAAGCTTTCTGAGGAACTACTTTGTGATGTATGTATTCCACTCAGGGAGTTATACCTCTTTTCTCACAAGTCAGTGGCAAATAGTGAAATATACTGAAATAAATTCGAGAAAGAAGGGTTCCAAGAATCTACTCTCTGATATTTGCATTCGCTTTACAGAATTTATGCTTACTCCATGTTGCCCGGTTTCGAAATTCTGTCTTTGAAGAGTCTGTGAAGGGATATTTAGTGACGCCCGGAGACTTGCGGTGAGCAAGGAAACACCTTCCAATGAAACCTGCAGAGTAACTTTCTGAGCAACTGCTTTGCGATGTGTGTATTCGTCTCAAAGATTTAAACCGTTCTTTGGATTGAGCAGATTGAAATCACTGTTATTGTGGAATCTGAGGAAGGACATTTGGGAACGATCCTTAGAACATGGAGAAAGAAATATCCTCAGGTAAAACCAAGAAGGAAGCTTTCTGTGAAACTACTCTGTGTTGTCTTAATTCCTCTCACTTAGTTAAGCCTCTCTTTACTTTGAGTAGTTTTATAACGTTGTGTATGTTTAACGTGTGATGGGACATTCGGGAGTACTTTCAGGGTTACGGTGAGAAAGGAAATATGTTCAGACCGAAACTGGAGAGAAGCTTTCTGAAGAACTCCTTTGTGACGTGTGCATTCCACTCACAGTGTTATACCTCTCTTCTCATACAGCGTCGGGGAAACCGTTTTAAGAAACAGGTTCGAAGTGATATTCGGGAGCATGGTGATGCTGATCTTGAAAAGGGAAATAGCCTCAGACAAAACCTGGAAAGAAGTTTTCTAGATATCTACTCTGTGATA
>NW_016890587.1:0-1645 GCF_001698545.2 Rhinopithecus bieti | reverse complement strand
TGCATAGTATTCCATGGTGTATATGTACCACATTTTCTTTATCCAGTCTATCATTGGGTTCGTTCCATGTCTTTGCTGTTGTGAATAGTGCTGCAGGAAACATATGTGTGCATGTATCTTTACAATAGAATGATTTGTATTATTTTGAGTATATACCCAGTAGTGGGACTACTGGATAAAATGGTATTTCTGCTTCTAGATCCTTGAGGAATTGCCACACTGTCTTTCACAATGGTTGAACTAATTTACATTCCCACCAACAGTGTAAAAGCATTCCTATTTCTCCACAGCCTCCCCAGCATCTGTTGTCTCTTGACTTTTAATAGTCGCCATTCTAACTGGTGCAAGATGGTATCTCAGTGTGGTTTTGATTTGCATTTCTCTGATGATCCGTGATGTTGAGCTTTTTTTCATGTTTGTTTGCCACATAAATGTCTTCTTTTGAGAAGTGACTGTTCATACCCTTTGCCCACTTTTGATGGGGTTTGTTTTTTTCTTGTAAATTTGTTTAAGTTTCTTGTAAATTCTGGATATTAGACCTTTGTCAGATGGGTAGATTGCAAAATTTTCTCTCACTCTGTAGGTTGCCTGTTCACTCTGATGATAGTTTCGTTTGCTGTGCAGAAGTTCTTTAGTTTAATTAGATCCCATTTGTCAATTTTGGATTTTGTTGCAGTTGCTTTTGGCAATTTCATCATAAAATTTTGCCCATACCTATGTTCTGAATGGTCTTGCCTAGATTTTCTTCTAGGGATTTTATGGTTTTGGGTTTTACATTTAAGTCTTTAATCCATCTTGAGTTAATTTTGTACAAGGTTTAAGGAAGGGGTCCAGTTTCAGTTTTCTGTATATGGCTAGCCAGTTTTCCCAGCACCATTTATTAAATAAGAAAACCTTTCCTCATTGCTTGTTTTGTCAGGTTTGTTTAAAATCAGATGGTTGTAGATGTGTGGTCTTATTTCTGAGGTCTCTATTCTGTTCCATTGGTATGTATGTCCGTTTTGATACCAGTTACCATGCCATTTTGGTTACTATAGCCTTGTAGTATGGTTTGAAGTCAGGTAGCATGATGCCTCCAGCTTTTTTTTTTTTTTTTTTTTTCCTTTTGCTTAGGGTTGTCTTGGCTATACAGGCCCTTTTTTGGTTCCGTATAAATTTTAAAGTAGTTGTTTGAATTCTGTAAAGAATGTCAATGGTAGTTTAATGGGAATAGCATTGAATCTATAAATTACTTTGAGCAGTATGGCCATTTTCATGATATTGATTCTTCCTATCCATGAGGATGGAATATTTTACATTTGTTTGTGTCCTCACTCATTTCCTTCAGCAGTGATTTGTAGTTCTCCTTGAAAAGGTCCTTCACATCCCTTGTTAGCTGTATTCCTAGATATTTTATTTTCTTTGCAGCCATTGCAAATGGGAGTTCATTCATGATTTGGCTCTCTGCCTGTCTATTGTTGGTATATAGAAATGTTTGTGATTTTGCACATTGATTTTGTATTCTGAGACTTTGCTGAAGTTGCTTACCAGCTTAAAGAGGATTTGGGCTGAGATGATGGTGTTTTCTAAATATAGGATCATGTTGTCTGCAGACAGAGACAGTTTTACTTCCTCTCTTCCTATTTGAATACCTTATTTCTTTCCC
>NW_016890586.1:0-1385 GCF_001698545.2 Rhinopithecus bieti | reverse complement strand
GTTCTATTGGTCTATATATCTGTTTTGATACCAGTACCATGCTGTTTTGGTTACTGTAGACATGCAGTATAGTTTGAAATCAGGTAGTGTAATGCCTCCAGCTTTGTTCTTTTGCTTAGGATTGTTTTGGCTGTATGGGCTCTCTTTTGGCTCCATATGAAATTTAAGGTAGTTTTTTTTCTAATTCTGTGAAGAAAGTTAATGGTAGCTTGATGAGGATAGCATTAAATCTATAAATTACTTTGGGCAGTATGGCCATTTTCATGATATTGATTCTTCCTATCCATGAGCATGGAGTGTTTTCCATTTGTTCGTGTTCTCTCTTATTTCCTTGAGCAGTAGTTTGCAGTTCTCCTTAAAAGGTCTTCCACATCCCTTGTAAGTTGTATTCCTAGGTATTTTATTCCCTTTGTAGCAATTGTGAATGGGAGTTCACTCATGATTTGGCTCTCTGTCTGTTATTGGTATATAGGAATGCTTGTGATTTTGCACAATGATTTTGTATCCTGAGACTTTGGTGAAGTTGCTTATCAGCTGACGGAGATTTTGGGCTGAGACGACGGGGTTTTCTAAATACACAATCATGTCATCTGCAAACAGAGACAATTTGACTTTGTCTCTTCCTATTTGAATGCCCTTCATTTCGTTCTCTCGCCTGATTGCTCTGGCTAGAACTTCCAATATTATGTTGACTAGGAGTGGTGAGAGAGGACATCCTTGTCTTGTGCCGGTTTTCAAATGGACTGCTTCCAGCTTTTGCTCATTTGGTATGATATTGGCTGTGGGTTTGTCATAAATAGCTCTTATTATTTTGAGATATGTTCAATCAGTACCTAGTTTATTGAGAGATTTTAGTGTGAAGGGGTGTTGAATTTTATCAAAGGCCTTTTCTGCATCTATTGAGATAATCAAGTGGTTTTGTCATTGGTTCTGTTTATGTGATGGATTATGTTTATTGATTTGTGTATGTTGAACCAGTCTTGTATCCCAGGGATGAAACTGACTTGATCATGGTGGATAAGCTTTTGATGTGCTGCTGGATTCGGTTTGCTGGTATTTTATTTAGGATTTTAGCATTGATATTCATCAGGGATATTGGCCTGAAATTTTCTTTTGTGTTGTGTCTCTGCCAGGTTTTGGTATCAGGATGATGCTAGCCTTATAAAATGAGTTAGGGAGGATTCCGTCTTTTATGTTGTTTGGAATAGTTTCAGAAGGAATGGTACCAGCTTCTCTTTTACCTCTGGTAGAATTTTGCTGTGAATCATCAGGTCCTAGGCTTTTTTTGGTTAGTAGGCTATTAATTACTGCCTCAATTTCAGAACTTGTTATTCATCCATTCAGGGATTCGACTTCTTCCTGGTTTAGTCTTGGGAGGGTGTTTG
>NW_016890585.1:0-608 GCF_001698545.2 Rhinopithecus bieti | reverse complement strand
AAAACAGTTTTATGATACTGCTCAATGAAAAGAGAAACTTAACTGTCTGAATGGAATTCACGTGACACGGAGCAGTTTCACAGATAGCTTCTTTCCGGTTTCACTCTGAGGTTATTTCTTTTGAGGATATTTTAAAGAGCATTTCCAAATGATCTTTCTCTGATTCCACAGAAACAGTGATTTCACACTGCTGATCCAAAGAATGATTTATGTCTGTGAGATGAACACAAACATCACAAAAGAGTTGTGCAGAAAGCTTCTCTCCAGTTTTCATGGAAGAAATTTCCTTACTCGACAGAAGCCTCCAACTGCCACTTACGATCCCTTCGCAGAACCCTCAGAGACCCACTTTCAAACTGGGAAATATAGAGTAAATGTTAACCCTGTGAAAAGAATGGACATGTCAGAGAGCAGTTTCTTAGAGTGCCTCTTTCTGTTTTTTATTTCACGACATTTCACTTTTGCCATCGTCTTCAATGTGCTTTGAATATCACTCTTTTGGTTTCTCAGAAAGAGAGTTCAAACTGTGCCTTATGAGAAAATTTATAGCTCCCTGTGTGGAATGCACACATCACCAAGCAGTTTCTCAAAAGCTTCTCTCCAGTTTT
>NW_016890583.1:0-610 GCF_001698545.2 Rhinopithecus bieti | reverse complement strand
GTTATTTCCTGACTTTTTAATGATCATCATTCTAACTGGTGTGAGATGGTATCTCACTGTGGTTTTGATTTGTATTTCTCTAATGAGCAGTGATGAGCATTTTTCAGGTATGTCTGTTGGCTACATAAATGTCTTCTTTTGAGAAGTGTCCGTTCATAACCTTTGCACACTTTTGATGGGGTTGTTTTTTTCTTGTAAATTAGTTTAAGTTCTTTGTAGTTTCTGGATATTAGCCCTTTGCCGGATGGATAGATTGCAAATTTTTTTCTCCCATTCTGTAGGTTACCTGTTCACTCTGATGATGGTTTATTTTGCTGTGCAGAAGCTGGTTAGTGTAATTAGATCCCATGTGTCAATTTTGGCTTTAGCTGCCATTGCTTTTGGTGTTTTAGTCATGAAGTCTTTTCCCATGCCTATGTCCTGAATGGTATTGCCCAGGTTTTCTTCTAGAATTTTATGGTCCTAAGTCTTACATTTAAGTCTTTGATCTATCTTGAATTGATTTTGTATAAGGTGTAAGGAAGAAGTCCAGTTTCAGTTTTCTGCATATGGCTAGCCAGTTTTCCCAACAGCATTTATTAAGTAGGGAATCTTTACCCCATTACTTATT
>NW_016890582.1:0-1672 GCF_001698545.2 Rhinopithecus bieti | reverse complement strand
GTATTTTACGTTAAGTTCTGGGAAACATGTGCAGGATGTGCAGGTTTGTTGCATAGGTATACACGTGCCATAGTGATTTGCTGCACCCATCAACCCATCATCTACATTAAGTATTTCTCCCAATGCTATCCCTACCCTAGTTCCCCACTCCCTGACAGGCCCCAGTGTGTGATGTTCCCCTCCCTGTGTCCATGTGTTCTCATTATTCAACTCCCACTTATGAGTGAGAACATGCAGTGTTTGGTTTTCTGTTCTTGTGTTAGTTTGCTAATACAAGATGGTTAGCTTCATCCATGATGGTTTTCAGCTTCATCCATGTCCCAGAAAAGGACATGAATTCATCCTTTTTTTGTGGCAGCATAGTATTCCATGGAGTATATGTGCCAGATTTTCTTTATTCAGTCTATCATTGATGAGAATTTGGGTTGGTTCCAAGTCTATGCTATTTTGAACAGTGCTGCGATAAACACATGTGTGCATGTGTCTTTATAGTAGAATGATTTATAATCCTTTGGGTATACATCCAGTAATGGCATTGCTGGGTAAAATGGTATTTCTGGTACTAGATCCTTGAGGAACCGCCACACTGTCTTCCACAATGACTGAACTAATTTACACCCCATCAATTGTGTAAAAGTGTTCCTAATTCTACACATCCACTCCACCATCTGTTGTTTCCTGACTTTTAATGATCGCCATTCTAACTGGCATGAGATGGTATCTCATTGTGGCTTTGATTTGCATTTCTCTAATGACCAGTGATGATCAGCTTTTTTCATCTGATTGTTGGCTGCATAAATGTCTTCTTTTGACAAGTGTCTGTTCATACCCTTTACCCACTTTTGATAAAGTTGTTTTTTTCTTGTAAATTTGTTTAATTTTACAATGGTAGATAAGCTTTTGATGTGTTGTTGGTTTTGGTTTGCCACTATTTTATTGAGAATGTTCACACTGATACTCATCAGGGATATTGGCCTGAAATTTTGTTGTTGTTGTTGTCTCTGCCAGGTTTTGGTATCAGGATGATGTTGACCTCATAAAGTGAGTTAGGAAGGAGTCCATCTTTTCTGTTGTTTGGAATAGTTTCAGAAGGAATCGTACCAGTTCCTCTTTGTACCTCTGGTAGAATTCGGCTGTGAATCTGTCTGATCCTGGACTTTTTTGGGTTGGTAGGCTATTGATTACTGCCTCAGTTTCAGAACTTGTTATTGGTCTACTCAGGTATCGGCTTTTCCTACTTTAGTCTTGGGAGGGTGTATGTGTTCAGGAATTTATCCATTTCTTCTAGATTTTCTAGTACATTTGTGTAGAGTTGTTTATAGTATTCTCTGATGGTAGTTTGTATTTCTGTGGCATCAATGGTGATATCCCCTTTATTATTTTATTGTGTCTATTTGATTCTTCTCTCTTTTCTTCTTTATTATTTTGGGTAATGTTCTATCTATTTTGTTGATCTTTTCAAAATCAGCTCCTGGTTCATTAATTTTTTGAAGGGGTTTTCTTTTCTCTATCTCCTTCAGTTCTGCTCTGATCTTAGTTATGTCTTGTCTTCTGCTAGCTTTTGAATTTGTTTGCTCTTCCTTCTCTAGTTCTTTTAATTGTGATGTTAGGGGTCAATTTTAGATCTTTCATGCTTTGTCCTGTGGGCATTTAGTGATATAAATTTTCCTCT
>NW_016890581.1:0-1020 GCF_001698545.2 Rhinopithecus bieti | reverse complement strand
CAGTCTATGACGGTGTAGAAGAAATGACATCTGATTGAAGGTCTTGTCACACTCATTACACTTGTAAAATTTCTTTCCAGTATGAACTCTCTGATGTTGTGCAAGATGTCCTTGTTGATTAAAACCCTTGCCACATTCATTACACTTGTAAGGTTTCTCTCCAGTATGAATTGCCTTATGAATTACAAGGCCTGAATTTCTAGTGAAGGTCTTGCCACACTCATTACACTTGTAAGGTTTCTCTCCAGTATGATATCTACGATGGCTTACAAGGGATGATATCCGATGGAAGGTCTTGCCACACTCATTACACTTGTAAGGTTTCTCTCCAGTATGAACTCTCTGATGTTGTGCCAGGTGTGAATCACTCCAGAAAGCCTTGTCACAAACCTTACAATAGTATGGTTTCTCTCCAGTATGAATCCTCCTATGTCTTTCCAGGTGTGATTTGCGACTGAAAACTTTCTCACATTCTTCACATTTGTAACATTTATGAGGTTTCTCTCCAGTATGACGTTTATGGTGACATGCAAGGTTTGCTTTTATACTGAAAACCTTGCCACATTCATTACATGTGTAAGGTTTCTCTCCAGTGTGAACTCTCTGATGTTGTGCCAGGTGTGAATCCCTTTGGAAAGCCTTGTCACAAACCTTACATTTATATGGTTTCTCTCCAGTATGAATCTTCCTATGTCTTTCGAGGTGTGATTTGCGACTGAAATCTTTGTCACATTCTTCACATTTGTAAGGTTTCTCTCCAGTATGAACTCTACGATGTCCTGCAAGGGTTGATCGTTGATTAAAAAACTTGCCACATTCATTACACTTGTAAGGTTTCTCTCCAGTGTGAATTATACTATGTATTGCCAAGTATGAATTACACGCAAAAGCCTTGTCACAAACCTTACATTTGTATGGTTTCTCTCCAGTATGAATTCTCCTATGTCTTTCAAGGTGTGATTTGCGACTGAAAACTTTATTGCATTCTTCACATTTGTAAGGTTTCTCTCCAGTATGAAG
>NW_016890580.1:0-1383 GCF_001698545.2 Rhinopithecus bieti | reverse complement strand
AAACTAGAAAGAAGCTTTCTGAGAAACTGCTTTGTGATGTGTGAGTTCATCTCAAAAAACTACACTGTTCTTTTCATTGAGCCGTTTGCCAACACTGTTTTCTGGGAATTTGCAGTGGGATATTTTGGAGCGCATTGAAGCTTATGGTACAAAGGAAATATCCTCAGACAAAACGAGAAGGAAGCTTTCTGAGAAACTGCTTTGTGGTTTTTTAATTCATCTCACAGAGTTACACGATTCTTTTCATGGAGTAGTTTGGTAGCACCGTTTTAGGGGAATCTGAGAATGGATATTTTGTATCACATTGAAGCCTATGGTGACAAAGGAAATATCCTCAGATAAAATTAGAAGAAATCTTTCTCAGAAAGTTCTCTGTGATGTGTGAGTTCATCTCACAGAGGTATATCTTTCTTTTCATTGAGCAGTTTACATACACTGTTTTCATGGTATCTGCAAAAGGGGTATTTTGAGTACTTTGAGGCCTATGGTGACAAAGGAAATATCCTCATATACAAACTAGACAGAAGCTTTCTGAGATACTGCTTTGTGATGTGTTAATTCATCTCACAGAGTTACACCTTTCTTTTCATGGAGCAGTTTGTGTACACTGTTTTGTGGAATCCACACAGGGATATTTGGGAGTGCATTGAGGCTTATAGTGAAAAGAGAATACCCTCATATTAACACTAGAAAGAAACTTTCTGAGAATCTGTTTTGTGATGTGTGAATTCATCTCACAGCTTTACACTGTTCTTTTCATTGAGCAGCTTGCTAACACTGTTTTCTTGGAATCTACAATGGGATACTTTGGAGCAATTTGAAGCTTAGGGTGACAATGGAAATATCCTCAGACAGAAACTAGAAAGAAGCATTCTGAGAAACTGCTTTATATTTGTGAATTCAACCCACCGAGTTACATGACTCTTTTCATGGAGCAGTTTGGTAGCACTGTTTTGGGGAATGTGAGAAGGGATATTTTGGATCACATTGAAGCCTATGGTGATAAAGGAAATATCCTGAAGTAAAACTAGAAGGAAGCTGTCTGAGAAAGCTCTTTGTGATGTGTGAATTATTCTCACAGAGTTACATTTTCTTTCAGTGGAACAGTGTGCGAACACTGTTTTCGTGGAATTTGCAAAGGGACATTTGGGAGCACACTGATGCTTGTGGTGATAAAGGAAATATCCTCAGATAAAATTTAGAAAGAATATTTTGAGAAACTGTTTTGTTTTGTGTGAATTAATCTCACAGGGTTACACTGTTCTTTACATTGAGCAGTTTTCTTACACTGTTTTCTTTAAATCTGCAATCTGATATTTAGGAGCACATTGAAGCTTATGTAGACAACAGAAATATCCTCGTATAAAACCAGAAAGATTATTT
>NW_016890579.1:0-611 GCF_001698545.2 Rhinopithecus bieti | reverse complement strand
TTGTATAAGGTATAAATAAGGGATCCAGTGTCAGCTTTCTACATATGGCTAGCCAGTTTTCCCAGCACCATTTATTAAATAGGGAATCCTTTCCTCATTTCTTGTTTTGTCAGGTTTGTCAAAGATCAGATGGTTGTAGATGTGTGCTGTTATTTCTGAGGCCTCTGTTCTGTCCAAGTGGTCTATATATCTGTTTTGGTACCAGTACCATGCTGTTTGGTTACTTTAGCCTTGTAGTATAGTTTGAAGTCAGGTAGCATAATGCCTCCAGCTTTATTATTTTGCTTAGGATTGTCTTGGCTATATGGGCTCTTTTTTGGTTCCATATGAAATTTAAAGTAGGGTTTTCCAATTCTGTAAAGAAAGTCAGTGGTAGTTTGATGGGGATAGCATTGAACCTATAAATTACTTTGGGCAGTATGGCCATTTTCACGATATCGATTCTTCCTATCCAGGAGCATGGAATGTTTTCCATTTGCTTGTGTCCTGTTTTATTTAGTTGAGCAGTGGTTTGTAGTTCTCCTTGAAGAGTTCCTTCACATCCCTTGTAACTTGGATTCATAGGTATTTTATTCTCTTTGTAGCAATTGTGAATGGCAGTTCACTCTTGA
>NW_016890578.1:0-207 GCF_001698545.2 Rhinopithecus bieti | reverse complement strand
CAGCTCACTGCAAGCTCCGCCTCCCGGGTTTACGCCATTCTCCTGCCTCAGCCTCCCGAGTAGCTGGGACTACAGGCGCCCGCCACCTCACCTGGCTAGTTTTTTGTATTTTTTAGTAGAGACGGGGTTTCACCGTGTTAGCCAGGATGGTCTCGATCTCCTGACCTCGTGATCCTCCTGCCTCAGCCTCCCAAAGTGCTGGGATTA
>NW_016890577.1:0-207 GCF_001698545.2 Rhinopithecus bieti | reverse complement strand
GTTTTAAAAAAAAAAAAAAAAAAAAAAAAAAAAAAAAAGAAAAGACAAATTTTAAGGATAGTGTTATAATAACAAAGATAGAAAGCATATCCTTTTCCTTCAAGGAGTTTCAGGTTTATTACTATGTGCATGCATGTCTAACACATGATATATTTTAGTTTTAGGTAAATATAATTTGAATGAGTACATGGATTAATAATTTTAATC
>NW_016890576.1:0-1641 GCF_001698545.2 Rhinopithecus bieti | reverse complement strand
CTTATGACTGAAATAACTTTCAAAGTGTCTGTGATTACATTTCTTTTGTTCTCCGAAGCTTACAAAATGATACTACACATTTAGTCAAATAATCCATTTCCTGTATGCAATTTTCAGAATATTGAGGGCAATGTTGTAAACAGGTGCCAAATTTTCATGGGATTTGCCTTATTTGAAATGATTCTTATCATTTTGTTGCTATTGTATCACTTGTGTTTACTTTCTTCCCCACTTTCCCCTCCAGTTGATGGAGTCGAATCTCGCTCTGTCACCCAGGCTGGAGTGCAGTGGCGCCATCTCTGCCTAACGCAACCTCCGCCCCACGGGTTCAAGGGGTTCTCCTGCCTCAGCCTCCTGAGTAGCTGGGATTACAGGCACCCGCCACCACACCTGGCTCATTTTGTATTTTAGTAGAGATGGGGTTTCACCGTGTTGGCCAGGCTGGTCTGGAACACCTGACCTTGTGCTCTGCCCGCCTTGGCCTCCCAAAGTGCTGGGATTACAGGTGTGAGGCACCAAGCCCGGCCTATGTTTCTTTTCTAAAAGGTCATGTACTATAAAATGCACCTATTTAAAGTGTATGATTTAAAGGTTTTAGTATATTCAGAGATATATAGAATCACCTCCTCTGGAGATAGTCAATATATTTGGAGCTCACTCTGCCTATGCTTAGTAGATAGCATAAAATGTTAAAGATCCAACAGTGTTGCTCTAGAATACGAGCACATATAAAAGTCTGTTTTGCTAACTCTCTCTTATTTTCTATATATTTTCTGTTTTCATGATATAGAAAGCTGTTCCTTCCTACCATAGCCAGTTTTCCAGGGATAGTGTTCTATTCTCTGCATTGTGTATCATCTTCTTTCTGTTTGCTTTTCTAACACCTTACTTTTACTCCCTCTGTAGCATCTGCCAGACTGCTGGATTGTCAGACTGAACTTCTGTTTTAAGGTCTTTTGACTTCTTGGTTTGCTTTATACACATTGCCAAATAAAACTTTCCATTAGGCTTTCTTTTGTTTCATGTTAGTGACTCATATAGTGAAGTAAAATTACCAGCTCAGTTTACACTGGGTAACCAAGAGCTGTCTGATCGTAGAAATTTACATCATAGTTAACTTGCATGTGATTCCTACCCATGACCTAGAGAAGCGACAGGCTCAGGAACCCACTGCCAAGTCTCCGAGCTATGTATTTACCTATATACTGGCAAGTGTTGTAGAATTGTTTCAGATACTTCTATACTTATTTCTGAGCAGCCTATTATTTACTATTAAGTCAGTGATTCTAACATTTTGAGGGTTATCATATCTTTAATTCCCCAATGTTCTCTGCCTCCTCCTAAGACTTGGTATGTAATATATGTGTTATTTTCAGGTGAAAGGAAAAGTTAATTCACTTTATTGTGAGAATTTCAAGATATTCCTTGAGAAAATCAGAAGAAATCTAGGATTGATTCAAATCAAATTGTGTGTGTCTGGGGATGAGGTGGGGAGAGGAAATACAGTTTGAAATAGTTTTGCAATTGAAAGTAATGGCAAAAACTGCAATTACTTTTGCACTAACCTAATACCTTTGCGAATGGTAGGTACTGAATAGTAGTTTGGAAATATATAATATTTTATATAATATTGATTTTAAA
>NW_016890575.1:0-206 GCF_001698545.2 Rhinopithecus bieti | reverse complement strand
ACCTCCTGTGAGATTTGGGTGGGGACACAGTCAACCATACCAGCCTCCTGTGAGATTTGGATGGGGACACAGCCAAACCATATCAACCTCCCAGTGTCACACAGGGACCTTCACCTTCTGGGGTATTGGAAGGAATCTCCCACCCTCCCCACTGCCCACCCACTTCTCCAGGGAAAGAGGCGTGGATTCAGTGAACACACTCCATG
>NW_016890574.1:0-206 GCF_001698545.2 Rhinopithecus bieti | reverse complement strand
TAAATTTTCTCATTACAAAGTTTCCATCACAATGTTCTTGTTGAATTTACAATAGGGTTTAGTTCGTAAATCAATTTGATCTACACATAATTTTCAAGAAAGCATCTGCAGCATAAATTGAGGTGCACCTGCACTTCATACCACTTTTTTCTACTTTTGTTTCTCATTTTCCACTTTGTTCTGTCTGTGTCATCTGTAAGTATCTC
>NW_016890573.1:0-206 GCF_001698545.2 Rhinopithecus bieti | reverse complement strand
CCAGTCTGTCCTCTCTCCTGAAACTCAAATTAGCATGTCCAGTGGTTTAACTAACCCATCTACCTGGACATCTAACAGATTTTAAAACCTAACATATCCATATGAGCATTATCTCTTGTTTCCCATTTATACTAGTTGGGACTCAGAAAATGCTACCCTAAAGTATTTTAAACCAAGGAAGATGAGGAGGGCCTCACAAGCAAGAA
>NW_016890572.1:0-207 GCF_001698545.2 Rhinopithecus bieti | reverse complement strand
TAGGACTTCTACCCAGATCTTCTGATTGTAAATAAAATGTTCGTCCCAACATTCTTTGGTACTTTCATTCGCTTTGACTTGTGTAGTCCTGGCGTGGTTTGATTCGGAGGTTTAATTGTGCTCCGAGGTCACCCCAACCAAAATTTTTAATGCAGGGATGGATTATATTAGACCCGTGGTCTAATATATTTAATATATATATATTAA
>NW_016890571.1:0-1237 GCF_001698545.2 Rhinopithecus bieti | reverse complement strand
TTGCCATTTGCCTTGTGTCTTCGTTCCCGGTTCAGCTCCAGCCTCAGTTCACCTTTACATTTAGTGCCGAAACCCGGGAGGAGACCCCTCCCCAGACCCCTGCTAGGTCGGGCAGACTCTTCTCTCCCCAAGCCAGGATCCCCTCCTCAAGCCTGGAGCCGTCTCACCACATTTAAGACTCAATTTGATCACTGCTGGTTAAGTTTTCCCCAGTCCTGAAGGCTCCCTCTGGGAGTCCCTGTCCAAAATGTGCGGCCGTGTCAGGGGCTCTCTCCGGTCAACTGTGACCTTGGCACTGGGGACTAGGAGACGTCCAACCTCCCCGGAAGCTGCCGTACCCCTCACTCCACGTGGCAGTAGGAGGACGCTCCCATTGCCGCCGGACTGCCCACCTTAGGACAATGGGAACTACCCAGTCCAAACCAAACCAAAATCCCCTCTGAGGTGCCTCTTGGCTAATTTCCAGACTTTAAGTCTCAGCCAAGACCTAAAACAAAAGCAGCTCATTTTCTTCTTCACAGTAGCATGACCGCAGTATAAATTGGATAATCAGTCTCAGTAGCCTGCAGAAGGCACACTGGACTTTAACATTCTCACAGATTTGACCAACTTCTGTGCCAAGACTGGGCAAATGGTACAAGATACCCTATGTTCAAGCCTTTTGGGACCTGCGTTCTCACCCAGATCTCTGCGCTCAATGCTCGTTAGCTCAGGTCTTACTCACAAAGTCTCTTCCCTCAAGCAAGGAGAGGGATGATTCCTCCTCTTTTCTGAGCCTCCTGACACCCTATCCTGGCCACTCCTCTGGTCTCCCGCCCAACCTCCTCTTTACCCTGACCCGCCATTATCCCCATCCTCGTCAATGCCTCCCTTCTCTTTCACCCCTCCTGTGCCCTCGCCAAACCCGACAGATTCTGTCTCCCCTACCTCCACCTCCTCCCCTTCCTTGTCTGTCTCAGCCCATACTCAGTCCAGGACCGACCTCCTGTATCCCTTGCAAGAGGTGGCAGGCGCTGAAGGAGTAGTCCGGGTCCATGTGCTGTTTTCGTTGGCAGACCTGTCTAAGATTGAGGAGCATGTAGGCTCTTTCTCGACCAACCCCACTCAGTATTTCAAAAGTTCAGATACCTGTGCCAGGTGTATGACCTCACCTGGCACGATCCCCATGTTGTTATGACCTCAACCCTGTCCCCTGAGTAATAGGAGCATATCCTAGTGGCAGCCAGGCAGCACGCTG
>NW_016890570.1:0-207 GCF_001698545.2 Rhinopithecus bieti | reverse complement strand
AGGTCAAATCAGGGTGCTCGCTCTTCACTCTCTCCCTGCAGGATCTCTGCAGGTTGGCTGCGTTCCTTGACTAACAATCACAACTTCCCTTCTCTGTGTTGCAATAACTGCACCTCCACCAGCCTGTGCTGCTTGCGGCTTGCGGTGCCACGACAAACCACTGCCAGTAGCTCCAGGATATGGACTTTCCCTCGTGGACTCTTGACA
>NW_016890569.1:0-435 GCF_001698545.2 Rhinopithecus bieti | reverse complement strand
AGGAAAGAAGGTCTCTTGGCAGTGGAGATAGAGAAAAGCATCTGTCTCCTGCCGGTCCCTGGGCAATGGAACATCTCACTGTAAAACCCAATTGTATGTTCTGTTTACTGAGAAAGGAGAAAACTGCCTTAGGGCGAAAGGTGGGACTTGCTAGCGCAATGCTGCTGTTTATGCACTAAAAGGTTTATGGAGATGTTTGCATATGCATATCTAGGCACAGCACTTTTCCTTAAACTTATTCATGTCACAGAGATCTTTATTCACATGTCTTACTGCTGACCTTGTCCCTACAATGATCCTATTATCCTGCTACTTCCCTTTTCTAAGATGGTAAAGATAATTATCAATAAATACTAAGGGAACTCAGAGACCGGTGCCCGCGTGGGTCCTCTGTATGGTGAGCGCCAGTCCCCTCGGCCCACTTTTCTTTCTCTA
>NW_016890568.1:0-2701 GCF_001698545.2 Rhinopithecus bieti | reverse complement strand
CAGAATCTCCATGAATGCAGCAGGACTTCCCCTTCTAGGACTTTCCGGACCTAGGAGAGATTAACTGAGAGCCTGACATCTTTAAGGTCTGAAAAGAGACATTTGCCATCTATTCTTTCTGAGGCTGCAGCCTACAAGGCTTCATCTGCAAAACAAGGGCCTCGGCCCCAGGCTGGTCATCTTAACTCCAGCCTTCCTTCTGACTTCACCTCTTTAGATAAAGCTTCACGCTTTCAACCAACCGTCAACTAAAGAATCGTGGAACCGGCAGGTGCAGTGGCTCACGCCTGTAATCCTAATACTTTGGGAGGCCGAGGTGGGTGGATCACTTGAGGTCAGGAGGTCGAGACCATCCTGGCCAACATGGTGAAACCCCGTCTCTACTAAAATACAAAATTCACCAGGCATGGTGGTGGGCGCCTGTAATCCCAGCTACTCGGGAGGCTGAGGCAGGAGAATCACTTGAACCCAGGAGGCAGAGGTTACGGTGAGCCGAGATCGCGCCATTGCACTCCAGCCTGGGCGACAGAGTGAGACTCAGTCTCAGAAAAAAAAGCATCATGGAACCTACCTACGAACTGTAAACCTTGCTCCAAGCCAAGATCTCCTGCCTTTCAGGCCAAATCAGTGTGCACCTTCCACGCACTGATTTATGTCTTTGCCTGTAACTTGTGTCTTCCTGAAATGAGTAAAACCAAGCTGTAACCCGACCGCCTCAGGGCCACTCACTCAAGGCTTCTTGAGTTTGTGTTTTCTCCAGGCCACAGTCACATGTGCAGGCTCAGAATAAACCTCTGTGAAATATTTTAGAGTCTGTTTTTTCCCATTCACAGCAGTTATGGAAAGGTGTTAACCACAAAGGGATCCCAATCCAGACCCCAAGATGGTACTTGGACCTCCTTCAAGAAAGCATCTGGGGAGATTCCATAAGGTGAAAGCAAGTTTATTAAGAAAGTAAAGGAATAAAAAAATGGCTACTCCATAGGCAGAGCAGCAGTATGGGCTGCTGGTTGGCTATTTTATAGTTATTTGTTGATTATATGCTACTCAAGGGGCAAATTATTCATGAGCTTTCCAGGAAAGGGGTGGGCAATTCCTGAAACTGAGGGTTCCTCTTTTATTTACTTATTTATTTATTTATTGTTTGAGACAGGTCTCACTTTGTCACCCAGGTTGGAGTGCAGTGGTGTGATCTCGGCTCACTGCAACCTCTGAATCCTGGGTTCAAAAGATTCTCATGTCTCAGCCTCCCGAGTAGCTGGGATTACAGATGTGCACCACCACACCTGGCTAATTTTGTATTTTCAGTAGAGATGGGGTTTTGCCATGTTGACCAGGCTGGTCTCGAACTCCTGGTCTCAAGTAACCTGCCCATCTCAGCTTCCCAAAGTGGTGGGATTACAGGCATGAGCCACTGCTTCCGGCCATCCTCCTCTTTTAGACAATATAGGGTAACTTCCTAATGTTGCCATGGCATTTGTAAACTGTCTGGTGCTGGGGAGAGTGTCTCTTAGCATGCTAATACATTATAATCAGCGTATAAAGAGCAGTGAGGTTGGGTCACATGGTGAAACCCTGTCTCTACTAAAATACAAAAAATTAGCCAGGCATGGAGGCGTGTGCCTGTAATCCCAGCTGCTTGGGAGGCCGAGGCAGGAGAATTGCTAGAACCCAGGAGGCAGAGGTTGCAGTGAGCTGATAACGCACCATTGCACTCCAGCCTGGGCAACAAGAGCAAGAGTAGGTCTCAAAAAAAAAAAGGCCAGGCACAGTGGCTCACACCTGTAATCCCAGCACTTTGGGAGGTCAAGGCGGGTGGATCATGAGGTCAGGAGATTGAGACCATCCAGGCTAACACGGTGAAACCCCGTCTCTACTAAAATACAAAAAACTAGCCAGGTGTTGTGGCACATGCTTGTAGTCCCAGCTACTCCAGAGGCTGAGGCAGGAGAATGGCCTCAGGTGATCGGCCTGCCATGGCCTTCCAAATTGCTGGGATTACAGGTGTGAGCCACTGTGCCCGGCCCAAATTATTTATCTGGATCTTCTGGATCTTTGCATTTCCTGTTGAGAAGTTCCACCTTGACAAATGCTGTTTTGTCCAAAAAATCCTCAGGACAAATTGGCCAAGGGCATTTTCCTTAAGTAACAATCCTTTATGTGGGGCCATAGTTTATTCGCAACATCCATGAATGAATGGTCAGTGTCTTTCTTAGTGACTGTTGGATGACTGTTTCCCGAAGGCCCCACCCTGGACACAGACCCCACATCAGCCTCAGCTTTCCCAAACAGCTGGCCTCACTCCTGGGCTCTCCCCAGGGCAGCCCCTAGAAAGGTGTGTTATATTTTCAAGAAACGGCCCTCAGCTCCTGAACATGTAACTTTTGTTAATTCAATGACAGTGACTCCTTTTGATAAAGGGAATTTCCGTTCGTTTCTTTAAAAAAAATTTTTTTTAACGGTCTCTATTTTAACACTCTCAGCTGAAGCCCCAAGGTTGGGTTCGTGAGGCCCAGGGTCCAGGACATCTCCTTTGCTGTGAAGCTGTTCTGTTGAAGCACACAGGAGGTGGGGGGCTTTGTATTCATTTATTCATCCCACCTTCACTTATTCATGCAGCCCACATTCACTCATTCATTCAACACACATTCACTCACTCATTCGTTCATCACACATGCATTTATTCATTCATTCATCCAGC
>NW_016890567.1:0-609 GCF_001698545.2 Rhinopithecus bieti | reverse complement strand
AATTTGTAGATTCAATGCCATCCCCATCAAGCTACCAATGACTTTTTTTCACATAATTGGAAAAAACTACTTTAAGGTTCATATGGAACCAAAAAAGAGCCTGCACTGCCAAGAGAATTCAACACAAAAGAGCAAAGCTGGAGGCATCATGCTACCCAACTTCAAACTATACTACAAGGCTACAGTAACCAAAACAGCATGGTACTGGTACCAAAACAGAGACATAGATCAATGGAACAGAACAGATCCCTCAGAAATAATACCACACATCTACAACCATCTAATCTTTGACAAATCTGACAAAACAAGAAATTGGGAAAGGATTCCCTATTTAATAAATGGCACTGGGAAAACTGGCTAGCCATATGTAGAAAGCTGAAACTGGATCCCTGCCTTACACCTTATACAAAATTAATTCAAGATGGATTAAAGACTTAAATGTTAGACCTAAAACCATAAAACCCTACAAGAAAATCTAGGCAATACCATTCAGGACGTAGGCAGGGGCAAGGATTATGACTAAAACACCAAAAGCAATGGCAACAAAACCAAAATTGACCAATGGGACCTAATTAAACTAAAGAGCTATGTGCAGCAAAAGAAACTGAT
>NW_016890566.1:0-1278 GCF_001698545.2 Rhinopithecus bieti | reverse complement strand
TCCATGAACAGTTTTATCCAGAAGGAGCTATAGCCAAACTGTATTACAAAAGCTATAAGAATGTTGGTCACATGCAGATATTCAAACATAGAAAAGGGGAGAGGCTGTGTTTGTGAGGCCCAGTTCCCACTCTTCTGATTTCATTTCTTCTTCTTAGGATCTTTTCACCACCACCACCATGCTGGTGCACATTTCTGGTAATTGTTGGGAAAGCATCTGGATGGATGTAGTGTGACTACTATTTTTTGTTTATCTCTGTTTAGATGGAATTATTCCAGAAGGGCTCTTATTGTATCCCCTGGAGACCCCATGCTAACACATACCCCTGGGATGTTGTGTTTTTTCCACTATCACTACAATAAAATATTACTATTGCAACCATTTTACAATAGCTTCTCTGAAGAACACTACAAACTAAATGAGCTTAGAGACAGAAGTCAGTGCTATTAATAAGAATAGTAGCTATTTATTTAGTGCTTACATTGTGCCACGTTCTGGGTTAAGCAAAATATATGTATTATTCTCATTTTATCCTCACAACAACTCCATGAGGAGATTACTAAGAAAGCTTGCTGTATTGAAAACATAAGAAGCTTGTGATTACTCTTGCTTTTGAAGAAAAGTGGTAGTGGGGTCACTCTATTGCTTTGCAATGTATTCCTATATTTGGCTATGAATAACAGTAATGACTAACATGTATTGAGTGCTTACTATGTGCTAGACACTATACTAAGCACTTTATCTGGATTGCTCCAAAGTAGATACTAGGAATTTATGGATGAGGCAAACAAGAATCAGAGATGTTAAGTAACTGGCTCAAAGCCATAGCATAAATCAGGCAACGGGGATCCAATCCAGGTTTTGGGTGACTCTGAAGTTTGTGCTCTCAACTCATACCTCCTATTACTAGTTGTCCTATTTGTCTCTCCACCATACCCTGCATTATTTGTAACTTTCTTTTATACTATTAGGGAAAATTTTCAGGGTGGCATTATATTTTCTATCTCTGTGATTTTCTCAGGATACCTCGTCTTACTGGCTCTTCTGGAACTGTTCTATTCTGTCCTCCTAAAGGAAAATTGTCTTCAGGAAAACATAAGTCTTATTTATGTATTTATTTATTTATTTGTTATTTCTAAATTCTTAGTTGTGAGTAAGGGAGCTATTTGTATGTCTTATGGAATGCTTTCTGTATCTCACTTATCTCTTACAGATAAGTGATACCAGGGTCCTGAGTTCTCTGTGAAAATGCTCTAACTAAAAATTACCCCAATTATG
>NW_016890565.1:0-437 GCF_001698545.2 Rhinopithecus bieti | reverse complement strand
GGATTATTATAAGGAATATTACTTGGGATATAGATGAAAAGATGCATGGGGCAAGGCCTGTGGGAAGGGGCACAGTGCTTCACGCTTTCTCTGAGTGTGCCACCCTCCAGGAGCCTCCACGTGTTTTGCTGTCTGGAATCTCCCCAAGCTCTGGCCTTTTGGGTTGTTATGGAGGCTTTATTATGCAGGCATGATTGATTAAATCATTGACATTGTGATCAGCTGAACCTTCTGGGCCCCTGCCCCTCCCCTGAGGTGGGGAAATGGGGCAGAAAGTCCCAACTCTCTAATCCTGCCTTGGTTTTTCTGGGGACCAATCCCCAGTCCTGAAGCTACCTAGGGGCTGTTGGCCATCAGCCAACTCATTAACATATAAAAGCCATCACTTTGGAGATTTTAAAGGATTTTAGGAGTTGTATATCAGGAAATGGGGAAGA
>NW_016890564.1:0-201 GCF_001698545.2 Rhinopithecus bieti | reverse complement strand
CTATGAATTAGAACAACAAATTTCAATATAAGTTCAACAAATTTCAATACAAGCTCACATGGATTTACATCATTTTGTATTTTCTGAATTGTTTTCTTCATTTCTACAAAATATTTCTAACCATTAACTGGGTGGTAAATCTCTGAAAATAAATTTTGCTTGACAAAGTAAATTTTCAAAAGTTTTTTATTTTATTTTATT
>NW_016890563.1:0-1013 GCF_001698545.2 Rhinopithecus bieti | reverse complement strand
AAAGGGGTTGGTTTCTAAATGAAATATTTGTGGATAGTAAAGGATATATGTTTAAAAGGGTTAGATATAAAAAAAATTTAGTTTGATTCTCATGATCAATTTTCTCCCACTGAGTCTTCCTCTCACAGATATATCAGAAGTGTTCATGGCTAAAGAGAGATGTTGGAAAGCAAATGAATCCTCATAGGTGTCTCACTTCAAAACTTTTAAAATACTTGCAAAATCACCAAGAAGTTGGTTTACTTTGGGCCTTTATTTCTATGTGCTTCCCATACAACTCAGGATATATCCCCAGCTTCTCTTCCAAAACAGTAAGACATTGAAGGCTCATATTTTCTTCTGTGCATTATGATCCAAGTGTGTTCATAAAATAAGATATAGTAAGGCCATTCTATGAAGTATTACAGTAAAATAAAATGCCAGTGTTGAACCTGATTTTCTCTATAAGTCTCTGACCCCATTAGCTATATCCTTTCAACTCTGGAGCAGGGATTGCATTTTGCTCAATGCTGTCACTATGGGAGATGCTCAAAAAATATTCTCCAATTCTTCACATTTTATGGAGGGTTCTTCCTTGAGTATGACAGCCAATCCACAACTTCTAACATGAAGTGATTGGGAAGCCCAGAGATATTGACTAATTCTTACAATAGGGACACAGCTTTGCAGCAATCCTATTCTAGTCCTTTTCTTGACAGTCTTGATGGAGGCAAGAGGGGTGATATTGGCCTGTAACTTATTGCCTTAACACTACCAGCCTTTTTTGTTGTGATTTTGACTACCTTCAATTAAGTCATGTAACCACTTATTCAGGTTTTCTTTGTTCTCAAGTGGAACAACTATTTCAGGAGCCTAAAGGGCTTTTGGAGAGCTAGAAATTCAGAAGTCGAGCAGAATCCAAGTGTCTTTAGGACTATTTCCTTAGCACTGTGAATTTTATATCTTCGTTTTAACAATACAAGAAAATTAAATTGATGGATAAGTTATAAATAATAGTAAACAAGAGACTAAAA
>NW_016890562.1:0-207 GCF_001698545.2 Rhinopithecus bieti | reverse complement strand
ATTATATCTATTATGTCTGTATTTTGTACGTATATCTATTCTGTCTGTATTTTATACCTATATCTATTATATCTATTATATCTATATTTCATAAGTATATCTATTATATATATTATGTCTATATTTTATACCTATATCTATTAAACCTACTGTGTCTATATTTTATACCTATATCTCTTATATCTATTTGGTGTATATTTTATACCG
>NW_016890561.1:0-207 GCF_001698545.2 Rhinopithecus bieti | reverse complement strand
AAAAGAAGACATTTACGCAGCCAACAGACACATGAAAAAACGCTTGTCATCATTGGTTATCAGAGAAATGCAAATCAAAACCACAATGAGATACCATCTCACACCAGTTAGAATGGCGATCATTAAATAGTCAGGAAACAATAGATGCTGGAGAGGATGTGGAGAAATAAGAACGCTTTTACACTGTTGGTGGAAGTGTAAATTCGT
>NW_016890560.1:0-203 GCF_001698545.2 Rhinopithecus bieti | reverse complement strand
TGTGTGATTGTGTGTTTGTGTGTGATGTGTGATTGTGTGTGATTGTGTGTGTGATTGTGTGTTTGTGTGTGTGTGTGTGTGTGTGTGTGTTGTGTGTTTGTGTGTTTGTGATTGTGTGTGATTGTGTGTGATTGTGTGTGTGTGTTTGTGTGTTTGTGATTATGTGTGATTGTGTGTGATTGTGTGTGTTTGTGTGTGATTGT
>NW_016890559.1:0-1017 GCF_001698545.2 Rhinopithecus bieti | reverse complement strand
GGTTCCAAGTCTTTTCTATTGTGAACAGTGCTACAATAAACATACAAGTGCATGTATCTTTATAGTAGAATGATTTATAACCCTTTGAGTACATACCCAGTAATGGGAATGCTGGGTCAAATGGTGTTTCTAGTTCTAGATCCTTGAGGAATCGCCACATTTTCTTCCACAATGATTGAACTAATTTACACTCCCACCAACAGTGTAAAAGCATTCCTATTTCTCCACATCCTCTCTAGTATCTGTTGTTTCCTGATTTTTTAATGATCGCCATTCTAACTGGTGTGAGATGGTATCTCATTGTGGTTTTGCTTTGTGTTTCTCTAATGACCAGTGACAATGAGCTTTTTTTCGTATGTTTGTTGGCCACATAAATGTCTTCCTTTGAAAAGTGTCTGTTCGTATCCTTCACCCACTTTTGATGGGGTTGTTTGTTTGTTTGTTTGTAAATTTGTTTAAGTTCTTTATAGTTTCTGGATATTAACCCTTTGTCAGGTGGATAGATTGCAAAATTTTCTCCCATTCTGTACATTGTCTGTTCACTCTGATGGTAGTTTCTTTTGATGATAGTTTCTTTTGCTATGCAGAAGCTCTTTAGTTTTGTATAAAGTGTAAGGAAGGGGTCCAGTTTCAGTTTTCTGCATATGGCTAGCCAGTTTTCCCAACACCATTTATTAAATAAGGAATCCTTTCCCTATTGCTTTTGTGAGGGTTGTCAAAGATCAGATGGTTGTAGACGTGTGGTGTTATTTCTGAGGCCTCTGTTCTGTTCCATTGGTCTATATATCTGTTTTGGTACCAGTTCCATGCTGTTGTGATTACTGTAGCCTTGTAGTATAGTTTGAAGTCAGGTAGCGTGATGCCTCCAGCTTTGTTCTTTCATTCGGATTTCCCCATAATAAAAAATGTCTCTTTTGTTGCTCAATTTCCTCCTGAAATATGTCTTTGACATTATTCACCTCAATGGGTATAAACTTATGCATTTAATTTGTATCACATGATTCAGTTCCATCACAT
>NW_016890558.1:0-264 GCF_001698545.2 Rhinopithecus bieti | reverse complement strand
ATGTTTCTTTCTTTTTTTTTTTTTTTTTTTTAAATAACAGCTTTACTGATATATAATTTATATGCCATGCAATTCATCCATTTAAGTGTAAAATTTAATGGTTTTAGTAGCTCCAATACATACTTATGGCTTTTAACAGAAGTTGACATAATTCAATGTATTATCAATGAATGGGTAAAATGCAGTAAAACTAAACAAGACAACAAGAAACCATCAGACTATCTAGTTGTCACAAACATAAACTATACAAGCTATATCAGGCTG
>NW_016890557.1:0-207 GCF_001698545.2 Rhinopithecus bieti | reverse complement strand
ATGGCTTGACTTTACAAAATAAATTAAAGTGCCATGATAATAAACAAAACATAAGCAGGACCTGTTGTTAAGCATGCAGGTAGTCATGGCAGAGGCTCTCCTTGCTTGGTACATTTATACCATCAAAATATGATGATTCTTTCTCCACTTCCTGACTCCTCAGCTCCCTACCCACATGCCCACATGAAGACACACACACACACACAC
>NW_016890556.1:0-264 GCF_001698545.2 Rhinopithecus bieti | reverse complement strand
CTTTCTTTCTTTCTTTCTTTCTTTTTTTTTGAGACAGAGTCTCTGTCACCCAGGCTGGAGTGCAGTGGCACGATTTTGGCCCACTGTAACCTCCGCCTCCCGGGTTCAAGCAATTCTCGTGCCTCAGCCTCCCAAGTAGCTGGGATTATAGGCGTCTGCCACCACACCCGGCTAATTTTTTTGTATTCTTAGTAGAAATGGGGTTTCACCATGTTGGCCAGGCTGGTCTCTAACTCCTAACCTCAGGTGATGTGCCCGCCTCAG
>NW_016890555.1:0-208 GCF_001698545.2 Rhinopithecus bieti | reverse complement strand
CACCACCACACTAATTTTTGTATTTTTTGTAGAGGTGGGGTTTTACCACGTTGCCCAGGCTGGTCTTGAACTCCTGGGCTCAAGCAATCCACCTACCTCAGACTCCCAAAGGGCTGGGATTACAGGCGTGAGCCACAGTGCCCAGACGATTTTATTCTTTCCTTCCTTCCTTCCTTCCTTCCTTCCTTCCTACCTTCCTTCCTTCCTT
>NW_016890554.1:0-1007 GCF_001698545.2 Rhinopithecus bieti | reverse complement strand
AATATTTTGAGAAAATTAATTTTAAAACATAATCCAGTCTAAGAAAATGTTTAACTTTTAGTAACTCAATCGCAAAAAATACTATTATTAATATAATACACAAGTTTACTTTTATTATATTATGTAGTTTAGAATTTATCTTTTTTTTTTTTTAATTTTAAAGACAAGGTGTCATTCTGTCACCCAGGCTGGAGTGCGGTGATGTGATCATAGTTCCTAAAGGCTTGACTCTCTGGGTTCAAGGAATCCTCCTGTCTCAGCCCCAAAGTAGCTGGGACTACATGCATGTGCCACCACGCCTGGCTAATTTTAATTTCTTTCTTTCTTTCTTTCTTTCTTTTTTTTTTTCTCAGTAGACTTAGAGTCTCATTGTGTTTCCCAGGTTGATTTTGAGCTTCTGGCCTCAAGCAATTCTCCCATCTTAGCTTTTAAAAGTGCTAAGATTACAGGTGTGAGTCACAATTCCTGACCTGGAATTTATGACATTTTGACCATTTCTTCTGACCTCTTGGGTTGCTTCTCTCTTGTTCTCTCTCTTTCTCTTCTTTCCTCTCTCTCTCATACACACACACACACACACAAAAGATATAATCCAGAAAGTTTTGTTGCATCTTTTAAAAGATTAGTGCAGTATTTTTTAAAATGATTTATTTTAGATGATACTAACCCATAAAATTTTATAAGGTATTTATTCTAAACATTTTCATGTTTATGGAATGAGTTATTACTTATACTCTGTCTTTCCAAAATATCTTCTGTTTTTTATTCCAATGTATTTTGCCTTTTCTTAAAGGACAAATTATTAAAACAAAATGTTTTATATTATTCAGTTCACTTCACTGCTAATTTATCCATTTTTTTAAAAAAAAGCAGTGTAAAATAAAAGGAATATACTAAAATATCCAGACATTTGACTTTTATTCTGTATAATTAGTTTATCATCCAACTTAAATTCAAAGTTAAGAATTAAAAAAATAAGCAAAATTTTCGTTTTGGTTATCTCATGG
>NW_016890553.1:0-1269 GCF_001698545.2 Rhinopithecus bieti | reverse complement strand
ATATGATAATCTCTTCACTAAATATATAATTTATTTAAGTAATTTCATTGTGTTAAGTGTTTAGATTGTGCCCATATAGTTTTTAAACTATTATAAATAATATTGTTAAGAATATCCCTGAAATCTTTGTTTCTATCACCAAAAATTTCCTAGGGAAAATTCCTAGCAGTAAACTTACTGGGTTTCACCTTAAAAAAAGTTCTTTTAAAAAACTCCATTATTCCAATTCTAGAATTTACTTCAGCAAAATAATCAGAGATATACACAAAGTTTTGTGATCAGGAATATTCCTAGCAATGTAATTCATATCAACACTTTTATAAGAGAGAGTACCTATTTCAAATCTGGACCCTAATAAGTTACAATATATAAAGATCTACAACAAAGTCTTTTGTTTTCTTTCTTTTTTTGCTGAATTTTCTAGTTCAGGGAAAGTGAATGGGGCTGGAGAAATCTGATAGCCTGAATTCCAAAATCTATCCTAGAATCCAGTAGAGTGATTGGTATTTATGCTAATTTCCAGGGTATATCTTGTCGTAGGAATTCTAGCAAAGAATACAAATTTTAAAAAATGAAATTAATCTTGGGAGTATGTGTTTATTTATATTTTGTGAGAGAACATTTTTTTGGGGTTGGCAATTCCCAGAGGGATTGAGGCTATTTTCATTTATAATTTTGTTGCATTATACATATTTAAATCCATTATTTGAATTGTGTTCTCTTTTTTCCTTGAGTAATTTTACCTTGAGTCTGTGTCAGTAACTAGCCATTACCTAAAATAAAATTCCATGATTGTTTGCTATAGTGGTTAGGAAGAGTTTGTTATGAAGGATTTAAAAGGAAAATAAATATAATAGAAAGCATCACTTAAGGAGGTGGTAGTACCAACATAAGTGATTGATAGTACAATGCATGTGAAAGGCAACAATAAGGAGAACATGATACATATTTATTTGTTGAGTAAAAAAATTTGCCAAGACAATTGTGTAACAAATTTCTGATATAGTCATAATTAATGAAAAGGTACTTTTTTCAGTCAAACTGGAAAATAATGCAAGTAAAGTCTACAGGTTTATCGGTAGCATCTATCTAGTTCCATAGTTTATATTTTTTCTAGAAAGCCATTCTAATGGTACCTCATTTTGAGGAAATTAGAGACTTAGATCTCTAAATTGATTTGAAAATATAATTATCACAAATTTAAATATTCAGTGGAATTACAAAGAAAACATAAATGGAAAATTATAATTATATATAATATGCTTATAT
>NW_016890552.1:0-208 GCF_001698545.2 Rhinopithecus bieti | reverse complement strand
AATTTAAGAACAAAAGAACTGTTTCAGTACTTACTAGTCCCAGGGAGACAAATAAACTGGCCCACTTATAAGGGAGAACTGCTTCCTCAGGCTCTTTGTGAGTTGTTTCAGAAGAGTGTGAGCCACGGGAAATCCAGGAGCCCTTAGTTTCTGATTGAAACTTAGAGTTTAAACTGCGGTTTTCATTTGCCTGTTGAAAGAATATCTT
>NW_016890551.1:0-2223 GCF_001698545.2 Rhinopithecus bieti | reverse complement strand
ACCTCAAGTCTTCAAACCCAGTGCAAATTTTACACTTAGGGCACATCTCAATTAAGAATATCCACATTTCAAGCACTCAATAGCCACATGTAACTAATGGCTACCATACTGAACAACGCAGCTCTAAACAGTTTTATATCCATGAAAATGGAAGGCAGGATCATTTCCTTCACTGTCTTTGGAATTAAGAATGGACACTTTGAGGAGAAGATTGTAAGAAAGTAGACCAAACTGATTTCCTTGGAGAAGATGATAAAATATATAACTGGGCTTCAGTACAATTAACGTTGTCATTTAACTGTATTAAGGGTCACAGCAAATGTCAGGCTACATGATCTGTTTCCTTTGAGAATCAGTTAAAACTCATTTGCACTGTGAAGCCATTATTGATTACACCCATCTTTCTTTTGTTTTCACAACTTACCATTAATTCTAGTTAATATACCCATCTTTCTATACACCAATTGGCCACTTGACTTTTGTCTCTTCGCCTCTTCTTAATTTTCTTCCCTTGCTTATGCTAGCCAGTGAGGTACAGTAGAAATTGCATAGGTTATGAAGTAAAAGACAAAGAATTGCTCCCCAGGTTCACCCCTGCCTAATGCCTCTTGCTCTCATTATCCCTGTCCCTACTACTGAAAGTACCCACACACAGGGCCAGTCAATGGGACAAAGGCAGGATACATAACAGGAACCTCAGCATTCCTTTGGGTGGTACCTAGAATTGACAACACCGACGGACATTTCCCTGCTTCCTGTGTTGAACCAGTCCATGGCACTGAGTTCCTGCCGGGATTCTCTGCTGAATATTACAGAATAGCTCAGTGTCCTTCTTCATTGCTGTGATCTATCTGATGGAGCAGTCTCTCCCTTGATTCTGAATATAGCCTAAAGCCCAAACTTAATCTTCCTGTCAGCCCCTGAAATCAACCTGCTCAGGTTTCTTGTTGAGGCCATACTCTGCAGCTAGTTCAGTTTACCAGCCTCTCATTCCTTCCTATTGGGGTTTCCACATATCAACCCCAATTCCACACCATCCTTGAGCCCACTAGCAATATGAAAATCTACTTCCTAATTCATAAAGTTGGAGTTAATAATATTTACCTTACAGGATTATTATGAGGATCAATGAGTCAATGCATGAGAAAATGCTTTGCCAACTACAAAGAACTAAGTGTTCGATATTGAGTTTTTTGCTTAGTGCTTACTATATGTATGGCATTAAACTCATAAGTAACAATCTTTTTTTAAACTTTTAAGTTCAGAGGTGTGCAGGATATGCAAGTTTTTTACTTAGGTAAATGTGTATCATGTGGGTTTGTTATACAGATTATTTCATTACCCAGGTATTAAGCCTAGTGTCCATTAGGTTTTTTTTCTGATCCTCTCCCTCCTCCCACCTTCCACCCTCTGATAGGCCCCAGTGTGCATTGTTCCCATCTATGTGTTCATGTGTTCTCATCATTTAGCTCACTTATAAGCGGGAACATGCAGTATTTGGTTTTCTGCTCTGGCATTAGATTTCTAAGGATAATGGTCATCAGCTCTATCCATGTCCCTGCAAAGGACATGAGCTCATTATTGTTTACAGCTGCATAGTATTCCATGGTGTATATATACACATTTTCTTTATCCAGTCTACCATTGATGGCATTTGGGTTGATTCTATGTCTTTGCTGCTGTGAATAATGTGCATGTATCCTTATAATAGAATGACATACATAACTTTGGGTATATATCCAGTAATGGAATTGCTGGGTTGAATGGTATTTCTGTCTATAGCTCTTTGAGGAATCACCACACTGTTTTCCACAATGGTTGAACTACTTTACACTCCCACTAACAGTGTATAAGCATTCTTTTCTCCACAGTTTTGCCAGCATTTGTTGTTTTTTGACTTTTAGTAATAGCCATTCTGATTGGTATGAGATGGTATCTCACTGTGGTTTTGATTTGCATGTATCTAATGATCAGTGATGTTGAGTTTCTTTTCATATGCTTGTTGGCCACATCTATGTCTTCTTTTGAAAAGTGTCTGTTCATGTTCTTTGCCCACTCTTTAATGGGGCTCTTTGTTTTTTTCTTGTAAATTTGTTTAAGTTTCCTATAGATACTGGATATTAGGCCTTTGTCAGATGCATAGTTTGTAAAAATTTTATCCCATTCTATGTAGTCGGTTCAATCTGTTGATAGTTTCTTTTGCTGTGCAGAAGCTGTTTAATT
>NW_016890550.1:0-1137 GCF_001698545.2 Rhinopithecus bieti | reverse complement strand
TGTCTTCACCATGGTGGCTGTTCTCCAGTAAGGCTCTGGCAGAAGTAGATTTGATTTTAAGATTTTTGCCTAAATAGTGGAATTTGATAGCAACGAACTCCAAAACAAAATCTGAACTGGAACAACTAGTTAACCCCTCTCAGCCTCTTTGTAATGCCAAGCTTTATAGACATTTATTCCTTAGGTGGTCTTGAGCTTTTTCTAACATCCAATTTTATAAAATGTTATGCATGCAAACGCAGCATTGTGCTCATTGTACAAGTCACCTCAAATTCATTCCTTCCCCATGTGTATCATGGCGAAGAAATATCAATATATGTGTGTTCTGAGGTCTTCTGATGAATTGTCAATTACAAACCTTTTCATTCATTTTAAATGAGATATATTTACCCCGGCTAGTGGTTAAAATTTTATTCTTTTATTATATTTCATTGCTACTTTTTTCTACTGACTCCAAAGCTTACTTTGGGGAATACTTCTTATTTCTAGATTGTTGTATTTATCTTATTTCTATATTTATCTGCAGTCTTGGAATGTTAGAGCTGAAAGGGACCAACCTCTCTCATTTCACTCATGAGGAAGCTGAGGCCCAGAAAGGTCAAATAACTTATATACAAGGTCACACAGTGAGTCAGCGGTGGGGCCCAGCCTCAATTCCAGGTCTCCTGACCTTGGGTCTAGTGTGGTTTCATTTAAAGCACTACAATTTATAGAAGACCCACAGCTGGCTTCTACTTTTATGACACATGAATTTCCCAGGTATTACAATGAACTAATATATGTGCTTTAAGGGAAAGTATTCAAGAGTTCTTTAATTCATTAATCCAAAGACAAATTGGATTTTCAGGTTAGAAACATTAGTTTCCCTCCAAATTCGATATGTGTACCCTACTTAGTACAATGGATGTTTTCCCTAAAAGTTGTGTGAAAATGAATTTTTTATATATCAAGAATCATTTTTTCATAGGTAAACTTCCTATATAAGGGAACCTTCTGGTGACTTCTTTTGAAAACTGAGATTCCTCTTGTCATTTTCCTGTAGTGTCTCTACTTTTTTTAGTGCAAACTTTTGTATTTGGTATTTATTTAAAAGTAGGGTACAACCCAACCAATATTAGCTTTCCCAGAATCTACTTT
>NW_016890549.1:0-414 GCF_001698545.2 Rhinopithecus bieti | reverse complement strand
TCCTTAAAGGTGGTGGTGGATTTGACCCAGCCATCCCATTACTGGGTGTATACCCAAAGGAGTATAAATCATGCTGCTATAAAGACGCATGCACATGTATGTTTATTGCGGCACTATTCACAATAGCAAAGACTTGGAACCAACCCAAATGTCAATCAATGACAGACTGGATTAAGAAAATGTGGCACATATACATCATGGAATACTATGCAGCCATAGAAAAGGATGAGTTCATGTCCTTCATAAGGACATGGATGCAGCTGGAAACCATCATTCTCAGCAAACCATCACAAGAACAGAAAACCAAACACCGCATGTTCTCACTCATAGTGGCGAATTGAGCAATGAGAACACTTGGACACAGGAAGGAGAACATCCCACACTGGGGCCTGTCATGGGGGGGGGGGAGGGGGA
>NW_016890548.1:0-414 GCF_001698545.2 Rhinopithecus bieti | reverse complement strand
AAGTGCTGGGATTACAGGTGTGAGCCACCATACCTGGCCAATATTTATTTGATAGAATATATATTTATAGAGTACAGTATGATATTTCAAAACATGTATACCGGCCGGGCACGTTGGCTCAAGCCTATAATCCCAGCATTTTGGGAGGCCGAGACGGGCGGATCACGAGGTCAGGAGATCGCGACTAACACGGTGGAACCCCGTGTTCACTGGCTAACACGGTGAAACCCCGTCTCTCCTAAAAAATACAAAAAACTACCCGGGCAAGGTGGCGGGCACCTGTAGTCCCAGCTACTTGGGAGGCTGAGGCAGGAGAATGGCATAAACCTGGGAGGCAGAGCTTGCAGTGAGCTGAGATCCAGCCACTGCACTCCAGCCTGGGCGACAGAGCGAGACTCTTGTCTCAAAAAAAAA
>NW_016890547.1:0-611 GCF_001698545.2 Rhinopithecus bieti | reverse complement strand
AACACCAAAAGCAATTGCAATAAAAGCCAAAATTGACAAATGGGATCTAATTTGACTAAAGAACTTCAGCAGAACAAAAGAAGCTACCATCAGAGTGAACAGGCAACCTACAGAATGTGAGAAAAGTTTTGCCGTGTATCCTGACAAAGGGCTAATATCAAGAATCAACAAAGAACTTAAACAAACTTATAAGACAAAACAAACAACTCCATCAAAAGTGGGCAAAGGATATGAACAGACTCTTCTTAAAAGAAGACATTTATGCAGCCAACAAACATGAAAAAAATGCTCTTCATCACTGGTCATTAGAGAAATGCAAATCAAAACCACAATGAGATACCATCTCACACCAGTTAGAATGGCAATCATTAAAAGTCAGGAAACAACAGATGCTGGAGAGGATGTGGAGAAATAGGAATGCTTTTACACAATTAGTGGGAGTGTAAATTAGTTCAACCATTGTGGAAGACAATGCAGTGATTCCTGACGGATCTAGAACTAGAAATACCATTTGATCCAGCCATCCCATTACCGGGTGTATAACCAAAGGACGATAAATCATTCTACTATAAAGACACATGTACACATATGTTTATTGCAGCGCTATTCAC
>NW_016890546.1:0-262 GCF_001698545.2 Rhinopithecus bieti | reverse complement strand
AAAAAAAAATTTTTTTTTTTCTACTTCCTTCTTTTTTTTTTTGTTGCAAAACCTGATTTTTTTTTTTTTTTTTTTTTTTTTTGAGACAGAGTCTCGCTCTGTCGCCCAGGCTGGAGTACAGTGGTGCGATCTCAGCTCAGTGCAACCTCTGCCTCCCAAGTTCAAACAATTCTCCTGCCTCAGACTCCCGAGTAGCTGGGACTACAGGCGCGTGCAACCACGCCCAGCTAATTTTTTGGATTTTAGTATAAATGGGGTTTTA
>NW_016890545.1:0-440 GCF_001698545.2 Rhinopithecus bieti | reverse complement strand
TATTATGTCTATATTTTATACCCATATCTATTATATCTATTATGTCTGTATTTTATATCTGTATCTATTTTATCTATTGTGTCTATATTTTATACCTGTATCTATTATGTCTATATTATATACCTATATCTATTATGTCTATATTTTATACCTGTATCTATTATATCGACTATGTCTATATTTTGTACCTGTATTATATCTATATTTTATTCCTATATTTTATACCTGTCTCTATTGTATCTATATTTTATACCTACATCTATATTATATATATATTTTATACCTGTATCTATATTTTATATCTCTATCTATTATATCTGTATTTTGTTCCTGTATTTTATACCTGTATTATGTCTACATTTTATACCTATATCTGTCTATATTTTATACTTATATCTTTTATATCTATTTTGTCTATATTTTATACCTTTATCTATTAT
>NW_016890544.1:0-262 GCF_001698545.2 Rhinopithecus bieti | reverse complement strand
CCAAGGCAGGCAGATCACGAGGTCAGGAGATCGAGACCATCCTACCTATCATGGTGAAACCCTGTCTCTACTAAAATACAAAACTAAGCTGGTGGTGGTGGTGGGTGCCTGTAGTCCCAGCTACTAGGGTGGCTGAGGCGGAAGAATGGCGTGAACCTGGGAGGCAGAGGTTGCAACGAGCCGAGATTGTGCCACTGCACTGCAGCCTGGGTGACAGAGACTCCATTTCAAAAAAAAAAAGAACATTGCATAGAGAGAGAGT
>NW_016890543.1:0-412 GCF_001698545.2 Rhinopithecus bieti | reverse complement strand
CCAGTCAGAAGAGATTGGGGCCAATATTCAACATTCTAAAAGGAAAGAATTTTCAACCCAGAATTTCATATCCAGCCAAATGGAGTTTCATAAGCAAAGGAGAAATAAAATCCTTTACAGACAAGCAAATGCTGAGAGATTTTGTCACAACCAGGCCTGCCTTACAAGAGCTCCTGAAGGAAGCACTAAATATGTTAAAAAAAAAGAAAGAAAAAAAAAATAGTACCGGCCACTGCAAAACATACCAAATTCCCAATTGTAAAGGCCATTGACACCATGAAGAAACTGCATTAACTAACAGGCAAAATAAACAGCTAGCATCATAATGACAGGATGAAATTCACATATAACAATATTACCCTTAAATGTAAATAGGCTAAATGCCACAAATAAAAGACATAGACTGGTTGCC
>NW_016890542.1:0-208 GCF_001698545.2 Rhinopithecus bieti | reverse complement strand
CCTGTAGTAGCCACCTTCTTCTTCTTCCTTCTTCTTCTTCCTCGTTCTCCTCCTCCTCCTTCCTCTTCCTCTTCTTCTCCTTCTCCTGCTCCTCCTCCTCCTACTCTTCCTCCTCCTCCTTCTACTCCTCCTCCTTCCCCTCCTCCTCCTTCTTCCTCTTCCTCCTCCTCCTCTTCTTCTTCTTCTTCTCCTCTTCTCTCCTTCTTCT
>NW_016890541.1:0-609 GCF_001698545.2 Rhinopithecus bieti | reverse complement strand
GGCCATACTGCCCAAAGTAATTTACAGATTCAATGCTATTCCCATCAAGCCACCATTGGCTTTCTTCACACAATTAGAAAAGAAAATTACTTTAAAGTTCATATGGAACCAAAAAAGAGCCTGCATAGCCAAGACAATCCTAAGCAAAAGAACAAAGCTGGAGGCATCATACTACCTGACTTCAAACTATACTACAAAGCTACAGTTACCAAAACAGCATGGTACTGGTACCAAAATGGACATATAGACCAATGGAATGGAACAGAGGTCTCAAAATAACACCACACATCTACAACCATCTGATCTTTGACAAACCTGACAAAACAAGCAATGGGGAAAGGAGTCCCTATTTAATAAATGGTGCTGGGAAAACTGGCTAGCCATATGCAGAAAAGAGAAACTGGACCCCTTCCTTACGCGTTATACAAAATTAACCCAAGATGGATTAAAGACTTAAGTGTAAAACCTAAAACCATAAAACCCTAGAAGAAAACCTAGGCAATACCGTTCAGGTCATAGGCGTTAGCAAAGACTTCCTGACTAAAACACCAAAAGCAATTGCAACACAAGTCAAAATTGACAAATGGAATCTAATCAAACTAAAGAGCT
>NW_016890540.1:0-434 GCF_001698545.2 Rhinopithecus bieti | reverse complement strand
GTATCAGCGCGAGTGTGGGGGGAGGAGGTTCGGGGTGCGCCCCGGGTGCCCCTCCTCCGCAGGGTCGGGGTGCCAGGGCGGGTCCACCGCGCCGGCAGGGGCGCCCCGGGATTCCTGCCACGACTGCCGCCGGTTCGAGCCCCGGGGCGGCCAAGTTGGAGTGGCGCGGCCCGGGGTGGGGTTTGGTGGGGAAGTCCGCGGGGCGGCGACCGAACTCACCGTGGCCGGAGACGTGGTTGTCCCAGGGCGCGTGGCCGGCGGGCCGCGTGGCGCCGCCGAGTTGCAGGAAAAGTGCCAGGTAGTGGAGGGCGCCCAGCGCTACGGCGAGCGGGGCCCCATGGTGCGCGCTCGGGCCGGGGCGCCGCCGCCTCCTCACATCGGGGCCCCGGACACCGCAGACCACGCACCCGCCGTCCCCTGACCTGCGCGGCCTG
>NW_016890539.1:0-262 GCF_001698545.2 Rhinopithecus bieti | reverse complement strand
TGAGTAGCTGAGACTACAGGTGAGCACCACCATGCCTGGCTAATTTTGTATTTTATTTTTTGTAGATATGGAGTCTCACTATGCTGTCCAGGCTGGAGTGCAGTGGTATGATCTTGGCTAACTGTAGTATCGACCTCCTGGGCTCAGGGCTCAGGCCATCCTGCCACCTCAGCCTCCTGAGTAGCTGAGACTACAGGTGAGCACCACCATGCCTGGCTAATTTTGTATTTTATTTTTTGTAGATATGGAGTCTCACTATGCT
>NW_016890538.1:0-263 GCF_001698545.2 Rhinopithecus bieti | reverse complement strand
ACTGTGCTTAGTATCTGGGTGATGAAATAATCTGTAAACCAAACCCTTGTGACATGAGTTTATGTATACAACAAACCTGCAAATGTACCCCTGAACCTTAAACAAAAGTTAAAATAATAAAATAAGGTAAAACAATTTCTGTCACCTTATAACAAGAATTTTCTTTCTTCCATTTTTTGATAACATACCTCACATTTCCTTCTGAGATCACACTGGAAACATGCTTTTGCTTATATTTCTACCAACATTCTGTTCTCTCTAGA
>NW_016890537.1:0-264 GCF_001698545.2 Rhinopithecus bieti | reverse complement strand
AGACGGAGTCTCGCTCTGTCACCCAAGCTGGAGTGCACTGGCCAGATCTCAGCTCACTGCAAGCTCCGCCTCCCGGGTTTACGCCATTCTCCTGCCTCAGCCTCCCGAGTAGCTGGGACTACAGGCGCCCGCCACCTCGCCCGGCTAATTTTTTGTATTTTTTAGTAGAGACGGGGTTTCACCGTGTTAGCCAGGATGGTCTCGATCTCCTGACCTCGTGATCCGCCCGTCTCGGCCTCCCAAAGTGCTGGGATTACAGGCTTG
>NW_016890536.1:0-1018 GCF_001698545.2 Rhinopithecus bieti | reverse complement strand
TGAAGGATGATAGTGTTTCTAATATGTTTTCTAAGTTTTTTTAATAGGTACTAGTAGAGTTTCAGTCTAGGATTTTAATTATGATTTTCTCAAATTGCAAACTTCAAAAAATTTATGTAAAAGTCACAGGCCCTGAATTATGTAAAAGAATAAATATATTCTTATGTATAGTACGAGGAGTTAAAATTAACTTGGAATTCGTTAATTTAGACACAAAACTTGCATAATACATATCTAGAAATTATTTGACCTATAGTATATATATAGAACACATATGTGTCCATAATTTACACACATACAGTGAGTATTAAATAGCAAAACTAAATTACTGCATTCTGAAATACACCTTCACTGAGAGTTAAAGTTTTAATAATTTCACATTTATGTTTCAGAAGAAATCAAGAGGTTCACAAATATCCCTTAAGAAATATTTTACTACATATTTCTTCTCACAAATTTGTCACGTGCAACTATGCATTATCATTCATACGAATTCACAATTTATAACCTATTTGCTCTAAAGAATTCATTAAAATTTATGGCATGAATGGAACTAAACATAGAGAAAGTGCCTAAACACTACACATTGATTCATTGGATAAATGTTTATTATAAAATAAATTATTCAGTTCATGCTTTCTGACAAAATCAGATTCTCCTATCATATTATTTTAAATACACTATTAAAATCGACATGCCACATAATGTATTCATTTTGGATTCCAACAGTACTCAAGAAATATATTTCCTGTCAAAATGTTCTTTTTTTATTATTTTTTATTATTATACTTTAAGTTATAGGGTACATGTGCACAACGTGCAGGTTTGTTACATATGTACACATGTGCCATGTTGGTGTGCTGCACCCATTAACTTGTCATTTACATTAGGTATATCTCCTAATGCTATCCCTCCCCTCTCCCCGCTCCCCACAATAGGCCCTGATGTGTGATGTTCCCTTCCTGTGTCCAAGTGATCTCATTGTTCAATTCCCACCTATGAGTGAGAACAGGCAGTG
>NW_016890535.1:0-1015 GCF_001698545.2 Rhinopithecus bieti | reverse complement strand
TGTGAGCCTTGGAGAGACCAGGGAGACAGGGAAGCCTGGGAAGGAACAGTGGGAAATTTTGAGGGAGCCCAGGCAATATGGCAGCCTGGAAACCAGGAACAGAATGTGTTTTAAGGCAAATTATCATCTCTATCAAATGCTGCTGAGAGAGAGAAGCCACATGAGGACTAAGAGGTGGCCACCGTGCTTAGCAACATGGAAGTCAGTGAGGACTTTAAGATGGTCACGGAGGCGAAGGTGGTGGCAGGAAACCAAATTGCAGTGGGTTCAGGGGAGAGGGGAGAAGAAATTGGCTTCTTAAATGTCAGGAGTTTTCCTTTTCCTTCAAACCCTGCTTTATTGAGTGGCTCAGCAATAAGAGCTTTTCTTTACCAAAAGAAATAAATGGGTTGTTTTTTTTGCAAAATGTTTGAAAGACACAGGGACACTTGTTTAGCTGAGGTGTGACTTGAGCAGCTTGACAAACGCTGTCTCATTTCCAGCAATTCTAGTGGCAAAGTTCCCTCAACAGGGATTTTCCAAAACAACACTCCAGTTGCTTTGCATCCAAAAAAAGCTGGAGGCAGTTTTTTCTTGTAAATTGTAGGCTAAAGTATGATTACTGAGAAATCTTGGAAAGCTGGCACTTTTTTTTTTTTTTTTTTAAGAATAGTCTCCTAAAACCTTTTCTCGTGTATAAGTACCAAGGTACTGAAGCCACCATCATCTCTCTTCCAGTTCCCGTAGCCCCTCACAGAAAGCATTCCCTAACCTGGGGCCACGCAAGTTCTCACTCTGAAGAAAAAACATACAACAACCTCTCCAACTACAGAAAAGCAAATCAGGAAACTTTTTTTTTTTGAGATGGAGTTTCACTCTTGTTGCCCAGGCTGGAGTGCCCAGGCTGGTGCCATCTCAGCTCACTGCAACCTCTGCCTCCCAGGTTCAAGTCTTTCTCCTGCCTCAGCCTCCCAAGTAGCTGGGATTACAGGTGCCTGCCACATGCCTGGCTAATTTTTTTGTATTTTAGTGGAGA
>NW_016890534.1:0-208 GCF_001698545.2 Rhinopithecus bieti | reverse complement strand
GGCTAAGTTTTTTGTATTTTTTTTAGTACAGATGGGGTTTCACCATGTTAGTCAGGCTGGTCTTGAACTCCTGACTTCAATTAATCCACCCACCTCGGCCTCCCAAAGTGCTGGGATTATAGGCATGAGTCACCGCGCCTGGCCTCAATAAGGTTGTCATAAAAAAAAAAAGAAAGAAAACTTTGGACTATAGAGCTAACAGGTATAA
>NW_016890533.1:0-263 GCF_001698545.2 Rhinopithecus bieti | reverse complement strand
TCAGCGATGACATCTTAGGGCATTCGAATATAATGGACGGAGAAGGTGCAGCATCATCCCTGTGGTATTCTTGTACAAACTGTATAACCTGAGTTTAATTGTGAGAAAATATTAGAAAAGTCCAAACTGAAGGTCATGCTGCAAAATAAGTAACCAATACTCTTCAAAATGTGAAGCACTTAAAGATATATCATAACTTCCCCAGATTAAAGAAGACCGAGAAAACAGTACAATGAAGAGCAATATGTGATACTAGATTGGAT
>NW_016890532.1:0-207 GCF_001698545.2 Rhinopithecus bieti | reverse complement strand
GGTTCATGACCAGCCTGGCCAACATGGTGAAATCCTGTCTCTACTGAAAGTACAAAATTAGCTGGGTATGGTGGTGGATGCCTGTAATCCCAGTTACTCGGGAGGCTGAGACATGAGAATCACTTGAATCCAGGAGGCAGAGGTTGCAGTGAGCCATGATCATGCCATTGCACTCCAGCCTGGGCGACAAGAGTGAAATTCCGTCTC
>NW_016890531.1:0-440 GCF_001698545.2 Rhinopithecus bieti | reverse complement strand
TATTATATCTTTTATATCTATATTTTATACCTATATCTATTATATCTATTATGTCTGTATTTTATACCTATATCTCCTTTGGCTATATTTCACACCTATATCTATTATATCTATTATGTCTATATTTTATAACTATATCTCTTATACCTATTATATCTATATTTTATACCTATATCTATTATGTCTATATTTTATACCCATATCTATTGTATCTATTATGTTTATATTTTATACCTATATCTATATCTATTACGTCTATTTTTTATAACTCCATCTATTATATCTATTATGTCTATATTGTATATCTATATCTATTAAGTCTATATTTTATACGTATATTTATTATATCTATTATGTGTATATTTTATACCTGTGTCTATGATGTCTATATTTTATACCTCGATCTATTATATCTATTATATCTATATTTTTTACCTATA
>NW_016890530.1:0-1139 GCF_001698545.2 Rhinopithecus bieti | reverse complement strand
GTACTGGCCTAACAGAACTCCTTGGTGGGTTAGAGTCAACCACAGGCCACGCTTTTCCATTCCTTGATTCCGGAGGTTATCCTCAGTTGTCCGGAAACTTCAGCTACCTGGAACACCGGTTCCTGCACACCAGGCAGGACAGGCAGAATTTCCCCATGGGGCCCTGTAGTGACTGAGAAACACTCTGGAATGGAAGGTGAAGGGTGTTGCTGCTGACACTTCCCTTTTGCTTTTTTGTAAAGTAAGCCATTAAAAGTAGGCAGAGAAAGGCTCTGTTGGTAACTTCTAGCCCCAAACGAGAAGGAAGTGGAGTGGGTGAGCTTGTGGGAAGACAGTGGTGGGCAGAGGTCAGGTGAGGCCATGCAGATCCTGGGTGGCCTGAGAGGAAGTTCAGCAGGACTAGCGCTGACCTGATCGCTGCCTTGTTTTGCCCTCTCACCCATCAGTCAGTGGTTGAGCACCTACCATATGTCAGGCACTGTGCTGGGTGGTGGGACGACATTGCATGGGAATATCTTAGGAACATCCACACAGGGGAAGGAGCTGGAGAGGATCTGGGGAGGCCTTTTGGGGGGGTGACATTTCAGCTGAAATGTGAATTAAGTGACATCTGGGGCCGGGGATCTGCGTGGGGTCAGGAACTGCAAGTGCACAGGTGCTGGGTTGTAGCGCACCTGGCCCCAGAGAAAGAGGTTGGACAGCTGTAGCCAAGGGGAAGAGGGAGACAGGGTCCGTTAGGAGTCAGGGAGGCCACGAGGGAGGTCCCAGACCAGGCAGGGCCTTTCAAGCTGTTGCAAGGACTTTGGCTTTGCTCTAAAAGAGGTGGGAGCCATGGAAAGCTCTGAGCAGAACCCTAACCTGACCTCGGTTCTAATAGTTTCCCCCCAGCCCAAGGGGAGAATGGGTTGGAGGAGGGGCAGAGCAGGAAGGCCAGGTGACTGCAGGAGGCCAGAGGGGGGCAGGGAACAGTGGCTGCTCCAGGGTGATGCAGGCTGAGGTGGGAAAATGTGGTCATTGTTTTCTCCCACTCCACAATGTACCTGCTGCCGAGAGATGCAAGGCAGGTGAAGCCAGATATTCCACACACATATTAGACACACACACACATACACTCTCATATATGTCCTATGTCTTATATG
>NW_016890529.1:0-1135 GCF_001698545.2 Rhinopithecus bieti | reverse complement strand
TTTAAAAGTTTTAAAATTGTACTTAAAATTTTTTAAACCAAGAATTTCTCATCTGATAATTTATTATTTGAAAATATTCAAATGTGCATGTAGATTTTGTTACAAGAGTGTTTATTAAATATTTTTTCCATGCTAATGAAAAAAGTAAAAGTAAACTAAACATCCAAAAAAGGAGAGACCCACCATGGTGAAATATAGGCGGGCATTAAAAGTCTGGCTGTAGAAGAACATGCCACATTATAGAAAATGTTCGCTATGCAGATAGGTTCAAAAAAGACTATAAAACAGACTATGACCTCATTTTGTAACTATACGTAAATACTTGAGAAAATCGCTTCAGCGTATAAAGCCAAAGTTAGCCTTCCTTATTATGCAAAGGTGGCATTACAGGTAATATTAACTTTCTTATTTGTACTTACCTTCTTTCCCCACTTTTTTTTTTCCAAGATGGAGTTTCACTCTTGTCGCCCAGGCTAGAGTGCAGTGGCACAATCTCGGCTCACTGCAACCTCCGCCTCCTGGGTTCAAGCGATTCTCCTGTCTCAGTCTCCCGAGTAGCTGGGATTATAGGCACTTGCCACCGCGCCCGGTTAATTTTGTGTATTTAGTAGAGACAAGGTAACACCCTGTTGGTCAGGCTGGTCCTGAACTCCTGACCTCAGGTGATCCGCCCATCTCAGCTTCCCAAAGTGCTAGGATTACAGGCGTGAGCCACGGCGCCTGGCCCTCCCCTGACTATTTTAAAACAATGAACATTAGGTATTACTCTTCCAGTATGGAAAAGACAGCAATAGAGGTTTTGCATGTGCAGTGATTTTTTTTTTTTTATTTTTTTTTATTTTTTTAAGACTTTAAGTTCCAGGGTACATGTGCACAATGTGCGGGTTTGTTACATAGATATACATGTGCCATGTTGGTTTGCTGTACCCATCAACTTGTCATTTACACTAGATATTTTCCTAATGCTATCCCTCCCCAGCCCCCCACCCCTGACAGGCCCTAGTGTGTGATGATCCCTGCCCTGTGTCCATGTGTTCTCATTGTTCAATTCCCACCCATGAGTGAGAACGTGCAGTCTTTGATTTTCTGTCCTTGTGATAGTTTGCTGAGAATGATGGTTTCCAGCTTCATCCAT
>NW_016890528.1:0-231 GCF_001698545.2 Rhinopithecus bieti | reverse complement strand
TGTAACTCTGTGAGATGAATTAACACAACATAAGCAAATTTCTCAGAAAGCTTCTGTTTAGTTTTATGTGAGGATATCTGCTTTTCACTATAGGCCTCAAATCGCTCTCAAATATCCCTTTGCATATTCCACGAAAACAGTGATGGCAAAGTGCTCCAAGAAAAGTAATGGGTGTAACTCTGTGAGATGAACTAACACATCACAAAGCGGTTTCTCAGAGAGATTCTTTCC
>NW_016890527.1:0-408 GCF_001698545.2 Rhinopithecus bieti | reverse complement strand
TTCTGGGCTTTGGGAAACTGCAGTAGCTTTTGGGTGAGCTGATTCTAGTGAAATGGGTGGGGCAGAGCCAGATTCTCAGAGGACAAGAGAAAAGCTTGGAAGGGAAAATTGCCCCGTAGTTCCTTTTGGATGACGGAGGAAACAGAGAGGCATCTCCTCCTGGGGCAGGAATGGGAGGTGTCCTACACTCTGTCTCAGTGTGGTTGAACACAGCACACGAGGTTGGTGATGGATACCCATCCTATGCAAGGGTTTCCTGAGAGATAAGCAGGAATCTTCTGGGATGTGAGGCCCAGATGCCACTGGCCAGGTGCTCTTCTGCCTGGCTGGGAGAGCCAGAGCTGACTCTATTAAAAAAGCATTCTAATTAGCTTATCTCAAGTGTCATTTGGCCAACTGTAAGAAAGA
>NW_016890526.1:0-235 GCF_001698545.2 Rhinopithecus bieti | reverse complement strand
ACAGTAAATAGTGGTAATCGCTTTGTCTGTACTCGGTGTTTTGATATGAGATAAAGTCAACTGGGATGATGTGTTTAAAATCATATCAGAAGTGTAAATTCTTCTTTCTTAGTGCAAAACTGAATACCACTTAGCAAGTCATTCCATCTTAGAGGGGGATTGCATAAGTTAGAGCACACTGAACTGCAGGTTATGTACCTGCAAACAGAATTAAGTGATTCTTCATGAACTGACA
>NW_016890525.1:0-233 GCF_001698545.2 Rhinopithecus bieti | reverse complement strand
TTAATTTTGTATTCTTTTTTTTTTTTTTTTTACAATGTTATGTATGCTTTTTTTTTTTCTTTGAGACAGAGGCTTGCTGTGTCACCCAGGCTGGAGTACAATGGCACAGTCTTGGCTCACTGCAGCCTCTCCCTCTCAGGTTCAAGAGATTCTTGTGCCTCAGCCTCTCGAGTAGCTAGGATTACAGGCGTGTGCCACTACACCCAGCTAATATTTGTACTTTTAGTAGAGAT
>NW_016890524.1:0-235 GCF_001698545.2 Rhinopithecus bieti | reverse complement strand
AGGCAGGTGGATCACTTGAGGCCGGGAGTTCGAGATCAGCCTAGCCAACATGGTGTAACCCCATCTCTACTAAAAATACAAAAAAATTAGCCAGGTATGGTGGCACACACCTGTAATCCCAGCTACTCTGAAAGTTGAGGTGGAAGAATCACCTGAGTGTGGGAGGTAGAGGCTGCAGTGAGCTAGGATTGTGCAACTGAACTATAGCCTGGGCAGCAGAGCAAGACCCTCTCTC
>NW_016890523.1:0-262 GCF_001698545.2 Rhinopithecus bieti | reverse complement strand
GTGGCCACAGCAGGGTGAGGTCTTGGGCGCTCTTGGGGCTGGGGTCTTCTCCACACGCTCCTCCACACCTTCAGGAGTCGCCCTGCTGCATCACCACACAGCACTTGTCCTCCAGCTTTGGCTCTGGCTGCTGCATCCTTTGGTCACGTGACCATATAATCAGCCTCCCCTCTGAGACCCTGGGCTGGACCCCAGCCTCCCTCTGCCTCCCCAGGCTCAGATATTCACCTGGAGGGAGAAAGGACATGTGCCCCGCATGCTC
>NW_016890522.1:0-412 GCF_001698545.2 Rhinopithecus bieti | reverse complement strand
GATGCTGCGGAATCTGCTGGCTCTCCGTCAGATTGGACAGAGAACCATAAGCACTACTTCCCGCAGGCATTTTAAAATAAAGTTCCAGAGAAACAAAACTGTTCCAGGAGGATGATGAAATTCCACTGTATCTAAAGGGTGGGATAGCTGATGTCCTCCTGTATAGAGCCACCATGGTTCTTACAATTGGTGGAACAGCATATGCCATGTATCAGCTGGCCGTGGCTGCATTTCCCAAGAAGCAGGAGTGACTTCAATCATCCCAGCAATCACTTGGTTCAGTTTCATTCCGCTCTCTATGGACCAGTAATCTGATAACCGAGCTCTTCTCTGGGGATCAATATTTATTGACTTGTAGTAAGTGCTGCCAATAAAGCAGTCTTTACCATGAAAAAAAATAAAAAATAAAAAA
>NW_016890521.1:0-262 GCF_001698545.2 Rhinopithecus bieti | reverse complement strand
AAAATTGAACATCATTTTGGCAATCCCATGTACCTAAACATGTCAAATAATCCTGTTTACCTCCTTTCTGGATGCTTCCAAGGGCCCTTTGATCCATCCAGAAGGCCAGGCATTAGGAAAGACAATTTTGAAACTGAAGTGTGATTTTGGAAATTCTATATTACCATAAATTATTTATTTTGCCAAAATGATGTTTCAGAAATTTTAAAGAAGCAAAACCTTTTACCAAAAAAAAAAAAAAAAAAAACCCACATTTTCCCGC
>NW_016890520.1:0-412 GCF_001698545.2 Rhinopithecus bieti | reverse complement strand
GTATAATAATAATAATAAAATAAAATAAAATACTGCATTACTTGCTTTGAATTTCAGAACTACTAGATCATAGAAGCAAGTTCTGATTTACTCAGTACATCCTAAGATACTACTTCAATTCTTTCTTTTTTTGAGATGGAGTCTTGCTCTGTAGCCAGGCTGGAGTGCAGTGGTGCAATCTCAGCTCACTGCAAACTCCTCCTCCTGGATTCAAGGGATTCCTCTGCCTCAGCCTCCCGAGTAGCTGGAGCTACAGGTGCATACCACCATGCCCAGTTAATTTTAATTTTTTTATTTTTTTTGTATTTTAGTAGAGATGGGGTTTCACCATGTTGGCCAGGATTGTCTTAATCTCCTGACCTCATGATCTGCCCGCCTTGGCCTCCCAAAGTGCTGGGATTACAGGCATGAG
>NW_016890519.1:0-414 GCF_001698545.2 Rhinopithecus bieti | reverse complement strand
GTATACACGTGCCATGGTGGTTTACTGCACCCATCAACCTGTCACCTATATTAAGTATTTCTCCTAATGCTATCCCTCCCCTAGCCCCCCACCCCCAACAGGCCGTGGTGTGTGATGTTCCCCTCCCTGTGTCCATGTGTTCTCACTGTTCAACTCCCACTTTTGAGTGAAAACATGTGGTATTTGGTTTTCTGTTCCTGTGTTAGTTTGCTGAGAATGATGGTTTCCAGCCTCATCCATGACCCTGCAAAGGACATGAACTCATCCCTTTGTATGGCTGCATAGTATTTCATGGTGCATATGTGCCACATTGTCTTTATCCAGTCTGTCATTGATGGGCATTTGGGTTGGTTCCAAGTCTTTGCTATTGTGAATAGTGCTGCAATAAACATAAGTGTGCATGTATCTTTATAG
>NW_016890518.1:0-264 GCF_001698545.2 Rhinopithecus bieti | reverse complement strand
TCATTATTTTTTTATGGCTGCACAGTATTCCATGGTGTATATGTGCCACATTTACTTTATCCAGTCTATCATTGATGGGCATTTGAGTTGGTTCCAAGTCTTTGCTATTGTAAATAGTGCTGCAATAAACATACATGTGTATGTATCTTTATAGTAGAATGATTTATAATCCTTTGGGTATATACCTCGTAATGGGATTGCTGGGTCAAATGGTATTTCTGGTTCTAGATCCTTGAGGAATTGCCACACTATCTTTCACAATGG
>NW_016890517.1:0-207 GCF_001698545.2 Rhinopithecus bieti | reverse complement strand
ATGTGTGTGTGTGTGTGTATATATGTGTGTGTTATATGTGTGTGTGTGTATATATATGTGTGTGTGTATGTATATATGTGTGTGTATATATATGTGTGTGTATATATGTGTGTGTATATATATGTGTGTGTGTGTGTATGTGTGTGTGTGTATGTATATATGTGTGTGTATATATATGTGTGTGTGTGTGTATGTGTGTGTGTGTAT
>NW_016890516.1:0-1138 GCF_001698545.2 Rhinopithecus bieti | reverse complement strand
AAAAAAAAAAAAGAAAAGAAAATTTTGCATCAGTGTTCATAAGGAATATTGGTTCATCGTTTTCTTTTCTTGTGGCGTCTTTGGCTTTTGTATTAGGGTGATGCTGGCCTCATAAAATGAGCTAGGAAATGTTCCCTCCTCTTCAATTTTTTTTTTTTTCCTTTTGGAAACATTTGAAATGAATTGCTACTAGTTCTCTTTAAATGTGTAGTATAATTCACTAGTGAAGTCATTAGGTCCAGGGCTTTCTTTCTTAGAAGATTTTTTGATTACCGATTTGATCTCTTTGCCTAGTTATACCTAGTTATAGGTCTACTCTGATTTTCTCTTCCTTTGTGAATTAGCCTTGGTAGGTGCTGTGGTTTGAAACAAACTATAGAAATGATTCTTGAAAGTACGGTTTTGGGTGCTATGCTTTGAATATTTATGTCTCTACCAAAATTCATGTTGAAACTTAATCCACAAGGGTACAATACAAAGAGGTGGGGCCTTTAAGAGGTGATTAGGCCATGAGGGCTCTGTCCTCATGGATGAGGTCAGTGCCTTATAAAAGGGATTGAGGAGGCAAGTTCTCCATTCTCATTCCCTTTTACTCTTCTACTCTTGTGCCATGTGAAGACACAGTATTTAGGGTGCCAACATGAAAGCAAAGACCAGGGCCCTCACCAGACACTGAGCCTGCCAGAGCCATGATAGATTTTCCAGCCTCTAATACTGTGAGAAAATAAATTTCTGTCATTTATAAATTACCCAGTCTCAAGTATTTTGTTATACAGTACAAATGGATGGAGTAGGTTTTGTGTTTCTAAGAATTCATTTTATCTAGGTTGTCCAATTTGTTGGCATACAATTATTTATATTTTCTTATAATCCTTTTGTTTCTATAGAATTGGTAGTAATGTCTCCATTTTCATTTCTGATTTTAGAAATTTGAATCTTCTTTCTTTTTTCTTGGTCTATCTGGATAAGGGTTTGTCAATATTGTTAATCTTTTCAAAAAACCAACTTCTGTTTTGTTAATTTTCTCTGTTTTTTATTCTCTATTTTATTTATCTCTGTTCTCATATTTATTATTTCCCTCTACTAACTTTGGGGTTTAGTTTATTCCTTTTTTTTAAGCTCCTTAAGTTGTGAAGTT
>NW_016890515.1:0-258 GCF_001698545.2 Rhinopithecus bieti | reverse complement strand
ATTCAGGCCTATAGTGAAAAGGAAATATCCTCAGATAAAACTAGAAAGAAGCTTTCTGAGAAACTGCTTTGTGATGTGTGAATTCATCTCACAGAGTTATATTGATCTTTTCACGGAGCAGTTTGTTAACACTGTTTTTTGGAATCTGCTATGAGGTATTTTGGGGAGTCTGAGAAGGGATATTTTCGAGTGCATTGAAGTATATGGTGATAAATGCAAAATCCTCAGACAAAACAAAAAAGAAGCTTTCTATGAAAC
>NW_016890514.1:0-208 GCF_001698545.2 Rhinopithecus bieti | reverse complement strand
GAGACAGGCAGATCACGAGGTCAGGAGATCGAGACCATCCTAGCTAACACAGTGAAACCCCGTCTCTACTAAAAAATACAAAAAACTAGCCGGGTGTGGTGGCAGGCGCCTGTAGTCCCAGCTACTCGGGAGGCTGAGGCAGGAGAATGGCGTAAACTCGGGAGACGGAGCTTGCAGTGAGCTGAGATCCGGCCACTGCACTCCAGCC
>NW_016890512.1:0-234 GCF_001698545.2 Rhinopithecus bieti | reverse complement strand
CATTTAATTTTTTTTTTTTTTTTTTTTTTTTTTTTTTTTTTTTGAGACAGAGTCTCACTCTGTCACCCAGGCTGGAGTGCAGTGGCGTGATCTCAGCTCACTGCAGCCTCCACCTCCCAGGTTCAAGCGATTCTCCTACCTCAGCCTCCCAAGTACCTGGGATTACAGACACACACCACCATGACCGGCTAATTTATGTATTTTAGTAAAGACAGGGTTTTGGCATGTTGGTCA
>NW_016890511.1:0-1014 GCF_001698545.2 Rhinopithecus bieti | reverse complement strand
CCAGAATCAGCCTGGCTCAATAATTTAAACTTAAGTGAAAGGCCAAGCACCCTTCCCAGCTTAATTAAATTATCAGAAGATTAATTTTCTAAACTTTGTATATTTTCTGAAATGACGTTATTGTAATTGAATATACAAGTACATTCAGTAAAGGTGTTCTAAATATTCATACATCTTTTCCCATCCCCATACTTCTCCCTCACTCCAGCCTCTATTTGCTACCTTTCTACTCTCTGTTTTCCTGAGATAGAAATTTTAGATCCCACATATAAGTGAGATTATGTAATATTTGTCTTTCTGTGCCTGACTGACTTTGCTGAGCATATTGCCTTCCAGTTCCATCCATGTTTTCACAGATGACAGAATTTCTTTCTTTGTAAGGACTATGTATTATTCTATTGTGTATGTGTACAACTTTTATTTATCTATTCTATCACTTTTAAATCTATTCATTCTTTGGTGGACACCGAGGTTGTTTCCAGTTTCCAGTTTTGGCTATTGTGAATTATGCTGAAATGAACAAAACAATGCAGATATCTCTTTAATATATCAATTTTAATTCCTTTGTGTATACCCAGAAATAGGATTGCTGGATGTTGATGAAAAGGTACAAAATTTCAGTTAGACTGGAGGCATGAGTTTTAGTGATCTATTGTACTGTATGTTGACCATAGTTAATAATAATGTGTATTTCAAAACAGCTAAAATAGATTTTTAATTTTCTCTCCATAAAATTATAATAAATTGATGAGGTGATTAATATGTTAATCAACTTTATTGACTCTCTCCATAATGTATACATAGATCAAAACATCAAATTATACCCTATAAATATACACAAGTATTATTGGTCAATTAAAAATTTAAAAATTGTGCATTTCATACAGATAAAAAATGCTATAAAAATTCTCAAATGAAAGTTTTACATATGTTTGTGTGTGATATTTATTTTCTTCAAAAATATAAAATCTAGAAAAGAGGACAGAGATGATTTAATAATGAACTGTAGTAAAC
>NW_016890510.1:0-206 GCF_001698545.2 Rhinopithecus bieti | reverse complement strand
TATAGACCAATGGAACAGAATAGAGGCCTCAGAAATAACACCACACATCTACCACCATCTGATCTTTGACAAACCTGACAAAACAAGCAATGGGGAAAGGATTCCCTATTTAATAAATGGTGTTGGGAAAACTGACTTGCCATATGCAGAAAACTGAAACTGGACCCCTTCCTTACACCTTATACAAAATTAACTCAAGATGGATT
>NW_016890509.1:0-1266 GCF_001698545.2 Rhinopithecus bieti | reverse complement strand
TTGTGTTAGTTTGCTGAGAATGATGGTTTCCAGCTTCATCCATCTCCCTACAATAGACATGAATGCATCCTTTTTTATGACTGACTGCATAGTACTCCATAGTATACAGGTGCCACATTTTCTTTACCCACTCTGTCATTCATGGGCATTTGGATTGGTTCCAAGTCTTTGCTATTGTGAACAGTGCTGCAATAAATATACGTGTGCATGTGTCTTTATAGTAGAATGATTTATAATTCTTTGGGTGTATAATCAGTAATGGGATTGCTAGGCCAAATGATATTTCTGGTTCTAGATTCTTGAGGAATCACCACACTGTCTTCCACAATGGTTGAACTAATTTACACTCCCACTAACAGTATAAAAGTGTTCCTATTTTCCACATCTGTTGTTTCCTGACTTTTAATGATTGCCATTCTAACTGGCATCAGAAGGTATCTCATTGTGGCTTTAATTTGCATTTCTGTGATGACCAGTGATGAGCTTTTTTTCATATGTTTGTTGGCCGCATAAATGTTTTCTTTTGAGAAGTGTCTGTTCATATCCTTCGCCCACTTTTGATAGGGTTGTTTTTTTTGTTGTTGTAAATTTGTTTAAGTTCCTCATAGGTGCTTGTTATTAGCCCTTTGTCAGATGGATAGATTGCAAAATGTTCTCCCATGCTGTAAGTTGCTTGTTCACTCTGATGATAGTTTCTTTTGTTGTGAAGAAGCTCTGTAGTTTAATTAGATCCCATTTGTCAATTTTGGCTTTTGTTGCCATTGCTTTTGTGTTTTAGTCATGAAGTCTTTGGCCATGCCTATGTCCTGAATGGTATTGCCTTGGTTTTCTTCTTGGGAGTTTATGGTTTTAGGTCTTACATTTAAGTCTGTAACCCATCTTGAGTTAATTTTATATAAGGTGTAAGGAAGGGGTCCAGTTTCAGTTTTCTGTGTATGACTACCCTGTTTTCCCAACACCATTTATTAAAAGGGAATCATTTCCCTATTTCTTGTTTTGTCAGGTTTGTCAAAGGTCAGATGGTTGCAGATGTGTGGTGTTTTTTCTGAGGCCTCTGTTCTGTTCCATTGGTCTATATATCTGTGTTGGTACCAGTACTGTTTTGGTTACTATAGCTTTGTAGTATAGTTTGAAGTCAGGTAGTGTGATGCATCCAGCTTTGTTATTTTGCTTAGGATTGTCTTGGTTATGTGGGCTCCTTTTGGTTCCATATGAAATTTAAAGAAGTTTTTTTCTAATTCTGTGAAGAAAGTCAACAGTAGCTTG
>NW_016890508.1:0-1182 GCF_001698545.2 Rhinopithecus bieti | reverse complement strand
AAAAGCATCACCTGGTCTAGCCTCATAATAATTCTCCCTTTTTGGAGACCCAGGATTCAGTGTGGGCTCTGCCCAGAGTTCAGAGATCCAGTTAGAAGATAGATAATCCCTATCCAAATAAAATTGGTCTCCTCATACAATTCTGTGATAGATTTCTATAATGTTATGTTTGATTTGGCATCTATCTTTAATCTCCCTCTAGCATCACCAGACCTTTTTTCTCTGTACCTTGAGACGTACATTTTGCTAAACTGATTTTTTTTTATCTAAGAGTTGTTTCCTTCAATATGCAAATTTAGGGCTGTTTACCTGACAACTGCCAGTGTAATGAATCAGTTTATCAAGAGTTTGCAAGTCTAAGATAGGGAAAAAAAAGGAGGTCGTAGGAATTTATAAGATGTACTTTTATCATTATGCCTAATACATCTATGTATTTGTGTGTTCTGTACACAATATTTCACTACTGAAATATGTAAAAGAGCTCTAATTAATTGACTTCAAGAAAATAAAAGTCCTTAAATCAAATACTTCATCAGAGAAAATGAAACTAGTCAAATGCTTTTCAATTTTATGTGAAATCTTTAATAAATAAGCTAGCTTTAACATTATTAGTAAAGTAATATTAGAAATGTCTTAAAATTGTCAGCATACATTTTGTTTGAATTTATTCATCAAGCAATTTCATACTTATCCCTGCCAAATACTATAAGGTGTCAAAATTTGGCATAGGGGTTATGAAACTATAAATGCAGCCCAAAATGGAATGATTTTCTTGTGTAATTTTAATAAATAAGATATTGATATTGGTTTAATGAGAATTGCTACATCTTGAATTATTGAATAAAATTTTCGCAACTTGTAATCTTGTGACTTTAGGCAGTCTAGACCACAGGCAATAAGGAGGTTTGTTTGGAAAAGACTTACCATCTTTTTTCAAAGCTAAACTGTAAACTAAGCTCCTTCCAAAGTTAGTTCAGCCTATGTCCAAGAATGAACCAAGACAGCTTGGAGGTTAGCAGCAAAATGGAGTCAGTTAGGTCATATCATTTTTTATTATTTCAGTTATAATTTTGCAATGGGGAGTTTCATAACTTTAAATGATGCCTGTCACAGTTTTCATAAGTAATCTTGGTAAATGATTAAAATAAGATAATTAGGTAAATGTAATGGGATAAATACTTG
>NW_016890507.1:0-1506 GCF_001698545.2 Rhinopithecus bieti | reverse complement strand
TTGTTAAATCGTTCACTGTACTACCCAGTGTGATGATGTACCAGGGTCCTTGGTCACGATACCATGAGGGTCTTGTAAGGGGAAGGAGAGAAGTGAATTGTTATTGAGATTCTTTTTTGTGCTTGGTCTGAGCTAGGTGGTTTCTAAACAGTTTATAATTCAATATTAACAATAATCTTGTTTCTCGATTTTATAGATGAGGATATTAAGTCTTGGGGAAGAGAAATAACTTATCCAAAGCCTCTGAAACTCTAAGTGACATGGTGAGGGGTTTGAATGTGTCTGACTCAGGACTGTCTGACTCAAAAGCCCAGGAATCACACAATTGTGATTGAAGATCTAGTATAACTCAAAAGACACTCTTAGTTTTAATGTCTTGAATTTTTTCCTCCCAATATGGTAAGCATTATATTTTAAACCTAGAAAGCAAAACGGAATATATCAAAAGAACTTCAGATCTAGATTTTGCAACTTTTGTTAACATGTAAATTCATATGTTTCCATATTCAGAATACTATATAAAGCTTAATATTTTCTTTAGGTTATGTTCCAGTAATGAGGCTACTTAGAGAAAATGAATGCATTCTTGTTTGAAATGATTTTTTTAATATGTTGTCATTGATTAAGGGTCAGAAAAAATGAGCTCTAGTTTTGCTTTGTTCTTAACTTTCTCTGTAATCTTGAATGTGCCATTTTCCCCATCTTTACACAGGGATTAATTATATAATTTACGTTTTGAAGAATTAACACTTTTAAGGAATTAAAATAATCAAAATGGAACTGCTCTGATAAAACTATACAGCCCCAGATTAGTAGATACTATTTACAAGTAATAAATTCTCTAGTGGCCTTTTCTGCACTGATCATTCATTAACTATTGAACATTATTCTGTGCTAGGTACCTATGGTAAGCACATGAAATTACAGTTAATATTCTTATGTCTTTTGGTGTTTGCTTAACTGGTTTTAAAGTGCACTTACAAAGAACTTGAAAAAATACATATTTTTTTAATCTTCCTACACAATCATAAAATATGTGTGTGGCTTTTAAAATGCTTCCTCAAATATTGTTTTGCTTACTTCATGCAGTGAGGTCATAAAATGAACTCCTTAGTATATATTGCAAGTTTTTTTCTATTCCAGTGTTCCAGTATATAAATTTTCTTTCACAAATACAATATACATGAAATGTAAGTAGCTTATTGCTTATCTGAGCTTCTTGAGGGGAGAGACTCTCTGGGGATACTGGCATTGCTGAGGAGAAAGTTCTTCACATGTGAATTTGGAACTAAGGGGTCTGCACAGGAAACGTCAGCTGTCACAACTGTCACAAAGATCCTTACATGCCTGGCCTGTGAGTGAAGTAGTTAAGAAGATGGGTGTGGGAGTAAAATTGCATTCTAAGCCCTATTGTGACACTTTTAGCTGGGCCACTCTTGGCAACATTCCTGCTCTTGTTGAACCTCAGTTTCCTTATATGTCCAGTGAGAAGGATGAAAGGTTGCA
>NW_016890506.1:0-1184 GCF_001698545.2 Rhinopithecus bieti | reverse complement strand
TCGAGGAGTATCTTTGTGGCACTCTCTGTATTTCCTGAATTTGAATGTTGACCCAACTTGCTAGGTTGGGGAATTTCTCCTGTATAATATCCTGAAGAGTGTTTTCCAACGTGGTTCCATTCTCCTGGTCACTTTCAGGTACACCAATCAGACATAGATTGGTCTTTTCACATAGTCCCATATTTCTTGGAGGCTTTGTTCTTTTCTTTTACTCTTTTTTCTCTAAACTTCTCGCTTCACATCATTCATTTGATCTTCAGTTACTGATACCCTTTCTTCCAGTTGATCAAATCAGTTACTGAAGCTTGTGTATGTGTCACGTAGTTCTCATGCCATGGTTTTCAGCTCCATCAGGTCATTTAAGGTCTTCTCTGCACTGTTTATTCTAGTTAGCCATTCATCTAATCTTTTTTCAATGTTTTAGCTTCTTTGTGATGGGTTCGAACTTCCTCCTTTAGCTCGGAGAAGTTTGATCGTGTGAAGCCTTCTCTCAACTCATCAAAGTCATTCTCCGTCCAGCTTTGTTCTGTTGCTAGCAAAGATCTGCATTCCTTTGGAGGAGAAGAGGTGCTCTGATTTTAGAATTTTGGCCTTTCTGCTCTGGTTTCTCCCCATCTTTGTGGTTTTATCTACCTTTGGTCTTGATGATGGTGACGTATATATGGGGTTTTGGTGTGAGTGTCTTTTCTTTTGTTAGTTTCCCTTCTAACAGTCAGGACCCTCAGCTGCAGGTCTGTTGGAGTTTGCTGGAGGTCCACTCCAGACCCTGTTTTCCTGAGTATCACCAGCGGAGGCTGCAGAACAGCAAATGTTGCTGCCTGATCGTTCCTCTGGAAGCTTCATCTCAGAGGGGCACCCAGCTGTATGAAGTGTCAGTTGGCCCCTACTGGGAGGTGTCTCCCAGTTAGGCTACTCGGGGTCAGGGACCCACTTGAGGAGGCAGTCCATCCATTCTCAGATCTCAGACTCCATGCTGGGAGAACCACTACTCTCTTCAAAGCTGTCAGACAGGGACGTTTAAGTCTACATAAATTTCTGCTGCCTTTTGTTCAGCTATGCCCTGCCTCCAGAAGTGGAGTCTACAGAGGCAGGCAGGCCTCCTTGAGCTGCAGTGGGCTCCACTTCAAGCTTCCCAACCATTTTGTTTACCTACTCGATCCTCAGCAATGGCGGACGCCCCTCAC
>NW_016890505.1:0-1512 GCF_001698545.2 Rhinopithecus bieti | reverse complement strand
GACTCCTAGGTATTTTATTCTCTTTACAGCAATTGTGAATGAAAGTTTACTCATGATTTGGTTCTCTATTATTGGTATATAGGAATGCTTGTGATTTTTTTCACATTGATTTTGTATCCTGAGATTTTGCCGAAGTTGTTTATCAGCTTAAGATTTGGGGCTGAGACAATGAGGTTTTCTAAATATATAATCATGTCATCTGCAAACAGAAACAATTTGACTTCCTCTCTTCCTATTTGAATACCCTTTATTTCTTTCTCTTGTCTGATTTCCTTGGCCAAAACTTCCAATACCGCATTGAATAAGAGTGTTGAGAGAGGACCTCCTTGTCTTGTGCCGGTTTTCAAAGGCAATGCTTCCAGCTTTTGGGCATTCAGTATGATATTTATTGGCTGTGGATTTTGAGTTACATTCCATCAATACCTAACTTATTGAGAGTTTTAGCATGAAAGGGTGTTGCATTTTATCGAAGGCCTTTCTGCATCTATTGAGATAATCATGTGGTTTTGTCATTGGTTCTGTTTATGGGAGGAATTACATTTATTGATTTGCATACGTTGAACCAGCTTTGCATCCCAGGGATGAAACAGACTTGATTGTGGTGGATAAGCTTCTTTATGTGTTGCTGGATTTGGTTTGCCAGTATTTTATTGAGGATTTTGCATCAATGTTCATCAGGGATATTGCCCTGAAATTTTCTTTTTTTGTTGTGTCTCTGCCAGGTTTTGATATCAGGATGATGCTGACCTCATAAAATGAGTTAGGGAGGAGTCTCTCTTTTCTATTGTTTGAAATAGTTTCAGAAGAAATGATACCAACTCCTCTTTGTACCTCTGGTAGAATTCAGCTGTGAATCCATCTAGTCCTGGGCTTTTTTTGGTAGGTAGGCTATTAATAACTGCTTCAATTTCAGAACTTGTTATTGGTCTATTCAGGGATTTGACTTCTTCCTGGTTTAGTCTTGGGAGAGCATATGTGTCTAGGAATTTATCTATTTTTTCTAGATTTTCTAGTTTATTTACTTAGAGGTGTTTATAGTATTCTCTGATGGTAGTCTGTATTTCTGTGGTATCAGTGGTGAGCTCCCCTGTATCATTTTTTATTGTGTCTATTTTATTCTTCTCTCTTTTCTTTGTTATTACTCGGGCTAGTGGTCTATTTTGTTATTCTTGTCAAAAAAAAAAAAACAGCTCCTGGATTCATTGATTTTTTGAAGGGTTTTCATGTCTCTATCACCTTCTGGTCTGCTCTGATCTTAGTTATTTCTTGCCTTCTGCTAGCTTTTGAATTTGTTTGCTCCTGCTTCTCTAGTTCTTCTAATTGTGATGTTAGCATGTTGATTTTAGATCATTCCCACTTTCTCCTGTGGGCATTTAGTGCTATAAATTTCCCTCTACACACTGCTTTTGCTGTGTCCCAGAGATTCTGGTACGCTGTGTCTTTGCTCTCATTGGTTTCAAAGAACATCTTTATTTCTGCCTTAATTTTTTTATGTACCCAGTAGTAATTCAG
>NW_016890504.1:0-751 GCF_001698545.2 Rhinopithecus bieti | reverse complement strand
TGAGCCACTTCGCCTGGCCAACAGCAGCAGTTTCTTACAATCCAACACAATCGTGTCTGCTCCTGTGCTTAAACCCCTTCAGGATATGTCTGCATAAAACCTTGTACATCAGGCGGGCGTGGTGGCCCCACCTGTAATCCCAGCACTTTGGGAGGCGGAGGCGGATGGATCACGAGGTCAGGAAATTGAGACCATCCTGGCTAACACGGTGAAACCCAGTCTCCATCAAAATACAAAATATTAGCCGGCCGTGGTGGCGGTCGCCTGTAGTCTCAGCTACTTGGGAGGCTGAGGCAGGAGAATGACGTGAACCCAGGAGGCGGGGCTTGCAGTGAGCCGAGATCGTGCCACTGCACTCCAGCCTGAGGGAGAGAGGAAGACTCTGTCTCAAAAAAAACCAAAAAACAGCCTTGAACCTCAATGTTCATAGTCACGTTATTCACAACAGCCAAACAGAAACATCCCCAATACCTGTCAATTGGTGAATGTATCAACAAAATGTGGTATATCAGGGCAATGGAAAATTACGATTCCATCATAAGAAGGAGTGAAGTACCAGCTGATCCACGCTGCCATGTGGATGAGCCTTGAAGACGTTATACTAAATAAAAGAAGCCACATCCATAAGCCACATACTGGGATTCTGTCGAAATGAAATGTCCCGAATAGGAAAATCCATAGAGACAGAAAGTAAATGGTGGTTGCCAGGATCTGGGAGAGGTTGGCAGATAGATAATAGGGCATGATTGCT
>NW_016890503.1:0-752 GCF_001698545.2 Rhinopithecus bieti | reverse complement strand
AAATGTCAGATTCACCAAGGTTGAAATGAAGGAAAAAATGTTAAGGGCAGTCAGGGAGAAAGGTCGGGTTACCCCAAAGGGAAGCCCATCAGACTAATAGCAGATCTCTCTGCAGAAACCCTACAAGCCAAAAGAGAGTGGAGGCAAATATTCAACATAATTCAAGTAAAGAATTTCAACTCAGAATTTCATATTCAGCCAAACTAAGCTTCAAAAGTGAAGGAGAAATAAAATCCTTTACAGAAAAGCAAATGCCGAGAGATTTTGTCACCACCAGATCTGCCTTTCTAGAGCTCCTGAAGGAAACACTAAATATGGAAAGGGAAAACTGCTACCAGCCACTGCAAAATATACCAAATTGTAAAGAGCATTGACACTATGAAGAAACCGCATCAACTAATGGGCAAATTAACCAGCTAGCCTCATAATGACAGGATCAAATTCACACATAACAATATTAACCTTAAATGTAAATGGGCTAAATGCCCCAATTAAAAGACACAGACTGGCAAACTTGATAAAGAGTCAAGACCCATCGGTGTGCTGTACTCAGGAGACCCATCATATGTGCAAAGTCACACACACAGTCAAAATAAAGGGATAGGGTATTATTTACCAAGTAAATGGAAAGCAAAAAAAAAGCAGGGTTGCAATCCTAGTCTCTGATAAAACAGACTTTAAGCCAACACAGATCAAAAGAGACAAGGGCATTACATAATGGTAAAGGGATCAATGCAACAAGAACAGCTAAC
>NW_016890502.1:0-206 GCF_001698545.2 Rhinopithecus bieti | reverse complement strand
CACTACTTTGACAAATATTGTTCATTGCTAACATATGATTCTTTGTTTTCCTGGAATTAATAATTGCCTCACTTTTCATTTACCTCCTTTTCCATGTAGTCATAATTAAATTTTGTGACTCTCTGACACACATTGAGCAATGATCTTCTTTCCTTCCTTCCTTCCTTCCTTCCTTCCTTCTCTCCTTTCTTTCTCTCTTTTTTTTG
>NW_016890501.1:0-1018 GCF_001698545.2 Rhinopithecus bieti | reverse complement strand
AATGCTATTTCTTTTTTTTTTGGCCCAGAGCGACACTCCGTCTCAAAGTGCAGCGGTGCGATCTCCGTTCACTGCAAGCTCGGCCTTGCAGAAGTAGCTGGACTACTTCTTTTTTTTTTTTTTTTTTTTTAGACGGAGTCTCGCTCTGTCGCCCGGGCTGGAGTGCAGTGGCCGGATCTCAGCTCACTGCAAGCTCCGCCTCCCGGGTTCAGGCCATTCTCCTGTCTCAGCCTCCGGAGTAGCTGGGACTACAGGCGCCCGCCTCGTCGCCCGGCTAGTTATTGTATTTTTTAGTAGAGACGGGGTTTCACCCTGTGAGCCAGGATGGTCTCGATCTCCTGACCTCGTGATCCGCCCGTCTCGGCCTCCCTAAGTGCTGGGATTACAGGCTTGAGCCACCGCGCCCGGCCTAAGTGCTACTTCTTTATGGCACCGGAGAACAAGCATTTCAAACAGTGACGTAGATCAGCAGGACTTGTTTCATGACCCTGCTCATGATGAAACAGGATCTGGTCAAAACAGGATGCAATAAAGAAACCAGCTGAAAGCAGTAAAACTAAGATGGCAATGAACATGAACTCTAGTTACCCTCATTGCTTATTATATGCTCATTCTAATGAATTAGCATGCTAAAAGACACTCTGATCAGCACCGTGGCAGTTTACAAATGCTATGACAATGCCCAGAAGCTACCTCATGTAATTTAACAGAGAAGGAACCCCTGGTTCTGGGAACTCCCCACCATTTTCTAGAAAATTCATGAATAACCCACCTCTTATTTAGCACATAATTAAGGAGTAGCTGGCCGGGCGCGGTGGCTCAAGCCTGTAATCCCAGCACTTAGGGAGGCTGAGACGGGCGGATCACGAGGTCAGGAGATCGAGACCATCCTGGCTAACATGGTGAAACCCCGTCTCTACTAAAAAATACAAAAGAAACTAGCCGGGCGAGGTGGCCGGCGCCTGTAGTCCTGGCTACTCGGGAGGCTGAGGCAGGAGAATGGCGTAAGCTCCGGGAG
>NW_016890500.1:0-2014 GCF_001698545.2 Rhinopithecus bieti | reverse complement strand
AAATAACTTGCTTTTAAAAGTGTAGTATGATTTAAATTTATGCACTAAAATTGTGCTATAAAATTAGAATACAAAATCTAAATTTTGATGTATCTGTATTTAATAATGTGTTAGCATTTGCTTTGCTCTCTGAGGCAATAATAATATATAAATCTTATGTTCATAAAACTTTGATATTTATAAAGTTCAAGGAAGTTATCAAAGTATGATCTATTTTATTATAAAGAAAACAATGCAAGCAAATATATTACTCTGTAATGAAAGAAAATTATGTACAATTTTCCAATATGAACAAGTAAAGTAGAAAATTCACAAGGTTATAGTTTAATTGAGTTTAGAAGTATGAATTATTCACTGTCTATGAAAATGAAATGGGGAACAGAGAAACTTTGACATTGTTTTAGGTTGCTGCCCTAGATAAGTTATAGTGATGTTTGAAAGAAAGCCACTGCAGCTTTAAATAATTACAGACTCTCTGGATCAATATATCCTGCTGCTTTCATCTCTACTGACTTATGAATAAAGAGTGACATGTAGCAGGAATTCAGTGCTGCAGCAGATGCTGAAGAAGAAAGCTTCAATTACAGAGAGCATTAGTGGGAGGTTTTTTTTTTTTTCAAATTTATATCACAATCATGATGCATAGCTCACAGTAGTTGTTCAATAAATATTTTAGTTAATGACGAGAATGGGAATCAATTCTAAAACCCATGACAATTAGATTATGAGTTACCTCTAGCTCTCGTCAAAGAGAAACAGGCTTTCAAGTATTCATTTGACATAATCCCCAGAGAGAAGTATATTTAAAATGTCCGAGACGGGCAGATCACCTGAGGTCGAGAGTTCGAGACCAGCCTGACCAACATGGAGAAACCCCATCTCTACTAAAACACAAAATTAGCCAGGGGTGGTGGTGCATGCCTGTAATCCCAGCTACTCGGAGGCTGAGGCAGGAGAATCACTTGAACCTAGGAGGCGGAGGTGTGGTGAGCCGAGATCGCGCCATTGCACTCCAGCCGAGGCAACAAGAGCAAAACTCCGTCTCAAAGTAAATAAATAAATATATTTACAAGTAAATAAAAAAGTCTAAAATGTTTTATTTTAATGAAAGAAAGACTCCAGTATAATTTTATACCATTTTCCACACATGACTTACTAGTTCAATGATTATCAATGAGTAAAATCAATCAAAGTAAGGTTTATAACTTCAAATTTGATGTAAATCTTAAAAGAATACCTTCTTGTTCTGTTATTAAAATTTAGATTGCAGCTATGACAAAATACATGGTCCATATTTAAAATTTTAGCTTTCTCTGCACACAAATGGTACAACTCTTCTTTATCATAATTTTACTCGGTCGAGTAATAAATACACTTCTGTGTATCTTTCCACTTCCTAAGGTTCTGTCCTTTCTTTTACTGTTTCTTATCAAAGCTGGCAGACATCCTACATCTGTCTTCAAACCCTTAGCGGAGTTTTGAAGTTTAGGAGGAGCTTTATTTGGGGTTATCTCTCTTTGCTTCTTGTAGTCTGAAGTAAAATAATTTGAGTGTAAGAAACACTAAAACAAATAATATATTGTCTTATGCTCTTGGTTTGTCTTCCTTTTCTAAATAAGAGCTGCATTGTATAGTGTGCCTGTGGAATTTTACAGTTTCCTACCATGAGAGAAATGCTGAGGGACCTTTACTATCTTTCAGACATTCTGCACCCTTAAGATAAATGTGGCATTTGCATTTATAGGCTGTGACAGTTTAGAGTGAGTGAGGTGATTTGTTAAAGTGCTGTGGAAAATTCAAAATTATTTTGTCATTGTTTGACATGCATCTTGTCTGCTACTGAAGTAAGGGTGAGAAAACTGGAAGACAAAACAGCTTGAGCTGAAATACTTCATGGGTCCATATTTTGTATAGGATTACTCAGTGTTGGGCAATGCCTTGCAAGTTTCAAATCAGTCTACCTAGTTGAGAAATTTAATTTTAGAAATCATCCAGAAAAAAGGAAAGAAATGCA
>NW_016890499.1:0-217 GCF_001698545.2 Rhinopithecus bieti | reverse complement strand
CTCACTGCAAGCTCTGCCTCCTGGGTTTACGCCATTCTCCTGCCTCAGTCTTCCGAGTAGCTGGGACTACAGGCGCCTGCCATCTCGCCCGGCTAGTTTTTTGTATTTTTTAATAGAGACGGGGTTTCACTGTGTTAGCCAGGATGGTCTCGATCTCCTGACCTCGTGATCCACCCGTCTCGGCCTCCCAAAGTGCTGGGATTACAGGCTTGAGCCA
>NW_016890498.1:0-209 GCF_001698545.2 Rhinopithecus bieti | reverse complement strand
CCTGGCTAATACGGTGAAACCCTGTCTCTACTAAAAAAAATACAAAAAACTAGCCAGGTAAGGTGGCAAGCGCCTGTACTCCCAGCTCCTCGGGAGGCTGAGGCAGGAGAATGGCGTGAACCCGGGAGGCGGAGCTTGCAGTGAGCTGAGATCCGGCCACTGCACTCCAGCCTGGGTGACAGAGCAAGACACTGTCTCAAAAAAAAAAC
>NW_016890497.1:0-223 GCF_001698545.2 Rhinopithecus bieti | reverse complement strand
ACCGTTTTCCACAGTGGCTGTACCAGTTTACATTCCCACCAGCAGGGTAGAAGTGTTCCCTGATCACCACATCTGCGCCAACATCTATTGTGTTTTGATTTTTTGTTTATGGCCATTCTTGCAGGAGTAAGGTGGTATCGCATTGTCGTTTTGATTTGCATTTCCCTGATGATTAGTGATGTTGAGCATTTTTTAATATGTTTGTTGGCCATTTGTATATCGT
>NW_016890496.1:0-470 GCF_001698545.2 Rhinopithecus bieti | reverse complement strand
TTTATTGAGTTTTACCATGAAGGGGTGTTGAATTTTATCGAAGACCTTTTCTGCATCTATTGAGATAATCATGTGGTTTTGTCTTTGGTTCTGCTTATGTGATGGATTACGTTTATTGATTTGCATATGTTGAACCAGCCTTGCATCCCAGGGATGAAACTGACTTGATCATGGTGGATAAGCTTTTAATGTGCTGCTGGATTCTGTTTGCCAGTATTTTATTGAGGACTTTTGCATCAATGTCCCTCAGGGATATTGGCCTGAAATTTTTTTTTGTCGTTGTGTCTCTGCCATGTTTTGGTATCAGGATGATGTTGGCCTCATAAAATGAGCTAGGGACAAGTCCTGGTTTTCTATTGTTTGGAATAGTTTCAGAAGGAATGATACCAGCTCCTGTTTGTATCTCTGAATTCGGCTGTGAATCCGTCTGGTCCTGGGCTTTTTTTGGTTGGTAGGCTATTAATTACTGA
>NW_016890495.1:0-208 GCF_001698545.2 Rhinopithecus bieti | reverse complement strand
CTAACACGGTGAAACCCCGTCTCTACTAAAAAATACAAAAAAACAAACAAACAAAAAAAATAAAACTAGCCGGGCGAGGTGGCGGGCGCCTGTAGTCCCAGCTACTCGGGAGGCTGAGGCAGGAGAATGGCGTAAACCCGGGAGGCGGAGCTTGCAGTGAGCTGAGATCTGGCCACTGCACTCCAGCCTGGGCGACAGAGCGAGACTC
>NW_016890494.1:0-208 GCF_001698545.2 Rhinopithecus bieti | reverse complement strand
TGGAAAAGAGATGGAAGAATGTCCTGGAGGGATTAAGTGAGGAAACAGACCAGGATTCATCTATGAAATCGCTCAGTGTTATTTCAGTGTAGCTCCATTCACATTTAATTGCTTTGTATCTGCACTAATGTCCTCCCCCTTCCCCATTCTCCTGCCTTAGCTAGCACCCCTCTTAATCTTTCTTCCCTCTGCAAAACTCCAATTCACA
>NW_016890493.1:0-474 GCF_001698545.2 Rhinopithecus bieti | reverse complement strand
TCTGGGGGCTCATGTATTGGGTGCATATATATTTAGGATAGTTAGCTCTTCTTGTTGTATTGATCCCTTTACCATTATGTAATGAGTTTCTTTGTCTCTTTTGATCTTTGTTGGTTTAATGTCTGTTTTATCAGACTAGGATTGCAACCCCTGCTTTTTTTTGTTTTCCATTTGGTTGGTAGATCTTCCTCCATCCCTTTATTTTGAGCCTATGTGTGTCTCTGCATGAGAGATGGTTTCCTGAATATAACAGGCTCTTTATCCAATTTGCCAGTCTGTGTCTTTTAATTGGAGCATTTAGCCTATTTCCATTTAAGGTTAATATTGTTATGTGTGAATTTGCTCCTGTCATTAAGATGTTAGCTCATTATTTTGCTCGTTAGTTGATGCATTTTCTTCCTAGTATCGATGGTATTTACATTTTGGCATGTTATTGCAGTGGCTCGTACCAGTTGTTCCTTTCCATGTTCGGTA
>NW_016890492.1:0-863 GCF_001698545.2 Rhinopithecus bieti | reverse complement strand
GAAATTTTACTTGTCTTTAATATTTTACTGTATTAGATAATTCTAGTACAAAATCCATATAGCCTGATCTTTTGCACATTGTCATTCATTCTTTTAAACCGTTCTTTTTTTCTTTTTTTTTGAGATGGAGTCTTGCTCTGTCACCTAGGCTGGAGTGCAGTGGCATGATCTCGGCTCACTGCAACCTCCATCTCCCAGATTCCAGTGATTCTCCTGTCTCAGCCTCCTGATAGCTGGGACTACAGGCATGCATGACCGTACCTGGCTAATTTTGTATTTTATTAGAGATGGGGTTTCACCTTGTTGGCCAGGCTGGTCTCAAACTCTTGACCTCAAGTGATCTGCCTGCCTCAGCCTCCCAAAGTGCTGGGTTTACAGGTGTGAGCCACCATGCCCGGCCTCTATTTTAAAATAATTTATTTGAAGTGGAATTGTTGGTCAATGAATCCCATTTGCATTTTACAGTTTCTAACAAGGGTTGCCAAATTGCTTTCCAGAAAGCTTTTTTTTTTTTTTTTTTAAATCTATTTGCCTTTCCCATTTGCCGTGGAGGAAGTGGTTTTGGGTGAATTTACCAACACCGAATCGATCTAAAGCCATTTTGCCGAAAATCAATTCATCAAATAACCAGTTCACAAAATAGCCAGTTAGGAAGATCGAGTGACAGATGGACAGAACAAGCCAAAGACAGACAGATAGAACAGACAGAACAAGCCAAAGCCACTTCTTCAAACTACCAATGAACAGAATGAATAATTTAACAAATGTACTGATTAACATAGTTGTAAAGCGATTTCTACTTTGCAGGAAGGTTTTCATGTGGTTTTGGAGATCACCAACAAGTCTGAGTGGATGGGTTTTCA
>NW_016890491.1:0-221 GCF_001698545.2 Rhinopithecus bieti | reverse complement strand
TAGCTTGACTTAGGGAGACAGCTATCTCCCCTAAGGATAGGGTCCCTGGAAACCACCAGTCTGCATGTTCGTGTCTCATTTACATATAACCCCTAAGAACCCTGAAAAAAAAGGATGCAGCAGACACAAATTTGATAACCAACATGGGGTTGTATCTTGAGATCCATATCTTCACAGACAGAAGAATCTTCAGTTCATTCAGATAAAATCTTGAACAAAAG
>NW_016890490.1:0-217 GCF_001698545.2 Rhinopithecus bieti | reverse complement strand
GGTGATGGTGGTGGTGATGGTGGTAGTGATGGTGATGATGATGGTGGTGATGATGATGGTGATGGTGATGGTGATGGTGGTGATGATGATGGTGGTGGTAATGGTGATGATGATGGTGGTGATGATGATGGTGATGGTGGTGGTGATGTGATGGTGATGATGGTGATGGTGATGATGGTGATGGTGATGGTGGTGGTGATGGTGATGATGATGGTGG
>NW_016890489.1:0-205 GCF_001698545.2 Rhinopithecus bieti | reverse complement strand
CCACAAGTTCTTGACAGATGTTACCTACGAAGAGGTGGGGTGGTTCCCATAATCAAATAAATGTTAGAAACACTGAATTAAACTAATTTAACATGTATTTTCATGCAGGACTTCTCAAAGCTTGAAAATGTCATTGTTACCATGAATCTCCAAGAGAAGGATGTAATGCATCAAGCTTTTCAAATGAATTTGACTTGAGGTTTTG
>NW_016890488.1:0-221 GCF_001698545.2 Rhinopithecus bieti | reverse complement strand
CCAAATAGGAAAGCCCATAACATAGTTGGATTACAAGGTCCCAATACCAGTAGCCCTGATAGTGTCTTTGTAGGTCTTGACTAACGTAGATTGCATTTTGCATTCATAGTGGTCGATGCTAATGCTTATTATACTCTAAAAGATAAATACATAGTATATTGTAACCAGTTTGAACAAACGAATTGCTGTCCCTCATGCTATGCACCACATTTCATATCCCA
>NW_016890487.1:0-208 GCF_001698545.2 Rhinopithecus bieti | reverse complement strand
CTAAACAACCCTTATATACTGTACATTTCCTAGTCCACTTGTCGCAACCTCCCCTGAAGCTCAAAACCCCTTTCCTATGTGCAGAGACAAAAGTGACTCCATCTTGAATGCTAATCTACCAGGTTGACGTCTGATTAACCATGTCCCGGGAATGCCTCCTGATTTCTACTTTATTTACTGTCTCTAGCGTAGGAACATGTATTCACTA
>NW_016890486.1:0-264 GCF_001698545.2 Rhinopithecus bieti | reverse complement strand
AGTGGAGCAGGGAGGAAGAAGTCATTCACAAGGCAGCGGCCACCATGAGCAAATGCTCACACAGATGAGAGGCAGGCTCGGGTGTTTTGGAGAAAGGTGTGGTGTGGTGTGGGGCAGCTGGAGGGTGGTTTGCGTGCTGGGGTTGAGGGTTCTGTGGTGGGAGAGGCAGCGGGGCACCAGATGTCTCAGGCTGCCCCACCATCTTTGTGCTCACGCTGGCGCCCTGGGATCAGTGCTCTGTGCTTTCCCATCTGAAAGAGCGGG
>NW_016890485.1:0-1727 GCF_001698545.2 Rhinopithecus bieti | reverse complement strand
TAGGTGTATTTAATTGATTTTATAATGTTTTGTCTCCTGTATTAGGTCCTTCTTGCGTTGTTATAAAGAAATTTCTGAGACTGGGTAATTCATAAAGAAAAGAAGTTTAATTGGCTCATGGTTTTGCAGACTCTACAGGAAGCACAGATCTACCATTTGTTCAGTTTCTGAGGAGGTCTCAGGAAGCTTACAATCTCAGTAGGAAGGTAAAGCAGGAGCAGGCACTTTATATGGCAAAATCAGGAGCAAGAGAGAGAGAGAGTGAGGTGGGAAGTGCCACACACATTTCTATGACCATGTCTCATGAGAACTCCTTACACAAAGACAGCACCAAGTCATAAGGGATTAGCCCCAATGATCTAAACACCTCTCACCAGCCCCACCTCCAGCATTGGGAATTAAAATTCAACATGAGATTTGGGTGGGAACAAATATCCAAACTGTATTATTACACCCCTGACTCTTCCCAAATCTCATTTCCTTCTCATATTGGAAACTACAAGCATGCCTTCCCAACTGTCCTCCAATGCCTTAACTCATTCCAACATTAACTCAAAATTTCAAAGTCCCATTTGAGACAAGATAAATCTCTTCCGCTTTTAGTCTATTAAAAAAAAAGTTACTGACTTTCAAGATATGATGGGAATATACACATTGAGTAAACTTTTCATTCCTAAAGGGAGAAATCAGCCAAAAGATAGGGGATACAGGCTCCATGCAAGTTCAAAACCCAGCAGACAAGTTATCTGAAAGCTCTAAATTAATCTCTTTTGACTCCATGTCCCACATCCAAGGCTTATTGCTCGCACCCTTTGAAGCAGCAGCCCGAACTGTACCTGGGCACCATTGAGCCACAGCTGGAGCCAGAGTAGCTAGTATATGGGAAGCAATGTCTCAAGACTGTACAAGGCCATGGAATCCTGGGTCAGGTCCCCAAAACCATTATTTCCTTCTAGGCCTCTGGGCCTGTGATGAAAGGGGCTCTCACAAAGGTCTGTGAAATGCCTTTGAGGCCTTTTCTCATTGTCTTAGATATTAACACTTGGCTCCCTTTTAGTTGTGCAAATATTTCTAGTAAGTAGTTCCTCCACAGTCCACTTGAGTTTCTTTCCCAAGGAAGCATTCTCTTTCTCTGCCATGTGGCCAGCCTTCAAATTTTCAAACTTTTATGCTCTGCTTCCCTTTTAAATATATATTTTAACTTTAAATCATTTATTTGCTCCTGCATTTGAGTTTAGGTTGTTAGAAGCAGCCAAGGGACATCTTGAATAGTCTGCTGCTTAGAAATTTCTTCCACCATACACCCTGGGTCATCAATCTCAAGTTCAAACTTCCACAGAACCCTAGGGTATGGACACAATTCAGCCAAGTTATTTGTTACTGCATGGTACTCATGACCTTTTCTCCAGTTCTCAGCAAGTTCCTCATTTCCATCTGAGACCTCCTTAGCCTGGATTTTGCTGTCCATGTCACTAACAGCATTTTTTGTCAAAAGCATTTATCTAGTCTCTAAGAAATTCTAAAATTCCCTTGTCTTCATTTCTTCTTCTGAGCCTCTGAGACACTTCCAGTCTCTGCCCATTACCCAATTCCAAAGCTGCTTCCACATTTTCAGGTATCTTTGTAGCAATGCCTCACTTCTTAGAATGAACTTTCTGTGTTAGGCCATTCTTGTTTTCTATAAAGAAATACCTGAAACTGGATAATTTTGTTTTAAAAGGAGGTTT
>NW_016890484.1:0-206 GCF_001698545.2 Rhinopithecus bieti | reverse complement strand
AAAAAAAAAACCATAGAATTGTTTTTTCTAATTACGTTAAGAATGATGGTGGTATTTTGATGAGAACTGTACTGAATTTGTAGACTGCTTGTGGCAGTATGATCATTTCCACAATATTGATTCTACCCATCCATGAGCATGGGATGTGTTTCCATTTGTTTGTGTCATCTGTGATTTCTTTCAGCAGTGTTTTGTAGTTTTCCTTA
>NW_016890483.1:0-209 GCF_001698545.2 Rhinopithecus bieti | reverse complement strand
GTGTGTGTGTGTGTGTGTGTGTGTGTGTGTATTTCATATATATGTGTGTGTGTATATATATGTGTGTGGTGTGTGTGTATATATATATAGAGAGAAATATATATGTGTGTATATATATAAATATATATGGTATATTTACAATGGTAATGTATATATATGTATAAATACATGTGTGTGTGTAGACATATATAATACATACCCCATAGCCT
>NW_016890482.1:0-201 GCF_001698545.2 Rhinopithecus bieti | reverse complement strand
TGTGTGTGTGTGTCGTGGGGTGTGGGTGTGTGTGTGTGTCGTGGGGTGTGGGTATGTGTGTGTGTGTGTGTCGTGGGGTGTGGGTATGTATGTGTGCATGTGGTGGGGTGTGGGTGTGTGTGTGTGTGGGGGGGGTGTGGGTGTGTGTGTGTGTCGTGGGGTGTGGGTATGTGTGTGTGTGTGTGTCGTGGGGTGTGGGTA
>NW_016890480.1:0-411 GCF_001698545.2 Rhinopithecus bieti | reverse complement strand
AAAAAGAATTCCCGGGTTCTTGTTGGCTTTGAGTTTGGGCTGTTGGGACATCGCTGAGGGCTTGGGAAATCCATGTTGTGTTCATAGTGCTCCTTACTTTGCAGGATGGAGGTTGCAGCTGTCCTGGGGATGTGGCCAAGGCTTTTGGTAAGAAGCTCGAGGGCACGGAAGGATGATTCTTTCCTTCCCCTGGCCATTTTCTTCCTCATCAGAGTCTAAAACCAAGTCCCCTATGGTAATGACGGAGCTGCACAGAGATGGAGGACACACTGGCTTCCTGACCCTAGGAGGTAATAATGATAGTCTCAGGGGTCCATGTAGCAATCCAAGCAATTCTCCTTTTGCTCTGTGGCAGGCAAGTCAACTGGGTTCTCCTTCAGAGCCCTTCCCCCCAGGGTCTGGCATGAACTG
>NW_016890479.1:0-209 GCF_001698545.2 Rhinopithecus bieti | reverse complement strand
TATTGTTTGGAATAGTTTCAGAAAGAATGGCACCAGCTCCTTTTTGTACCTCTGGTAGAATTCGCATGTGAATCTGTCTGGTCTTGGACGTTTTTTGGTTGGTAGGCTATTAATTATTGCCTCAATTTCAGAACTTGCCATTGGTTTATTCAGAGATTCAACTTCTTCCTGATTTAGTCTTGGGAGCATGTATGTGTCCAGAAAGTTAT
>NW_016890478.1:0-1453 GCF_001698545.2 Rhinopithecus bieti | reverse complement strand
CCCCATGGAGGAGCCAGCTGGATCTCGGTTGTCCCGGTCCGAGATTCCCGGTGTCCCGGCGCTTGAGGATAGAACCAGCGGATGGGAAGCCGCCGGCACCGAAGACATGACGCCGAGGGGCCAGAGCCCTTTCCCTCTTCCTCCATACATTACGGGGAGCGGTACCACAAGCCCGATCCCCGCCAAGAAAAGGAGGATCCTAAGGCCTCGCCCAGAGCCTTTCGCCCGACACCCCGCCACTCCCGGCCGCCGCTCCCGGCTGCCCCATCCAGGCTACTACTACCCAAAACCCCACTTCCTCGCTTACCTCCCTCGGAAAGATCTCTCGCACTGCGGGGCTCCTTTATATAGCCCAAGGACCCGCCCTCGAATTGCGATTGGCCCGCCGAAGGCCGGGGCGGAGCCACGCGGATCCCGCGCTGAGCGGAAGTACGCACCGTGAACTGGCGTGGCATCGCAGCTATGGGAGCTCCCGGGGAAAGATCAACCGGCCCCGAACGGTGACTGTGTGGGGCCGCGACTTTGTTTCCTGAAGTGTCCCCGAGCCCGTTTATCTCGCAAAAGTTGGGACCAATGAGGGGCCAGGGTTGCCTCGTGGTGCGGTCCGGGGTCGCGGTGAGCCCACTCCATCTGATTCACATCTTTCTCCCCAGTAGGAGCTGAAGAAGAAGCTGTTCAAACGCCGGCGGGTGCTGAATCGGGAGCGGCGTCTGAGGCACCGGGTGGTCGGGGCTGTGATAGACCAAGGGCTGATCACGCGGCACCACCTCAAGAAGCGGGCGTGAGTACTAGATCCTGTTGGTCGTCCCCACCGAGTCTTCCCTCCTCCCTGCAGAGCTCCGGAGCAGCTTCACCTCTCAGCTCACCTTCTTGTGCACTGACGCTTATGCGGGGAATGTCTGTCGGCTGTTAGTTCCTAAGCTCTGCTAGCCTCTCACAATAGCAGACAACCTTTCTTTGGGTTTTGGATTCTGTTAAGAATCTCAGGAAAGCCAGGGGCGGTGGCTCACGCCTGTAATCCCAGCACTTTGGGTGGCTGAGGCGGGCGGATCACCTGAGATCGGGAGAACAGCCTGATCAACATGGTGAAACCCCATCTCTGCTAGAAATACAACAATTAGCCGTGCATGGTGGCCGGCACCTGTAGTCCCAGCTACACGGGAGGGTGAGGCAGGAGAATTGCTTGAACTGGGAGGCGGAGGTTGCAGTGAGCCGAGATCGCGCTACTGCACTCTAGCCTGGGCGACAGAGCAAGACTACGTTTCAAAAAAAAATCTCGGCCGGACGCGGTGGCTCAAGCCTGTAATCCCAGCACTTTGGGAGGCCGAGACGGGCGGATCACGAGGTCAGGAGATCGAGACCATCCTGGCTAACACGGTGAAACCCCGTCTCTACTAAAAAATACAAAAAAAAAAAAACTAGCCGGGCATGGTGGCGGGTGCCTGTAGTCCCA
>NW_016890477.1:0-746 GCF_001698545.2 Rhinopithecus bieti | reverse complement strand
AATTTTTGTAATCTACCTGTCTGACAAAGGTCTAATATCCAGAATCTACAAGGAACTTAAACAAATTTACAACAAGAGACAAACAACCCCGCAAAAGTGGGCAAAGGATATGAATAGACACTTATCAAATGAAGATATTTACAGGGCCAACAAACATATGAATAAAACTTATCATCACTGATCATTAGAAAATGCAATTCAAAACAATAAGATACCATCTCATGCCAGTTATAATGGCAATTATTAAAAGTCAGGAAACAATAGATGCTGGAAAGGTTGTAGAGAAATAGGAACACTTTTACATTGTTGGTGGAAGTGTAAATTAGTTCAATCATTATGGAAGACAATGTGGCAGTTCCTCAAGGATCTAGAGCCGAGGAAATACCATTTGACCCAGCAATCCCATTACTGGGTATATACCCAAAGGATTGTAAATCATTCTACTATAAAGACATATGCACACGTATGTTTGTTGCAACACTATTTACAATAGCAAAGACTTGGAACCAACCCAAATGCCCATCAATGATAGACTGGAGGGAGAAAATGTGGCATTATGTACGCCATGGAATAGTATGCAGCCATACAAAAGAATGAGATTATGTCCCTTGCAAGGACATGGGTGAAGCTGGAAACCATCATCCTCAGCAAACTGTACAGGAACAGAAGACCAAATACCACATGTTCTCACTCATAAGTGGGAGGTGAAAATTCAAACACATGGACACAGGGAGGGGAACAACACA
>NW_016890476.1:0-370 GCF_001698545.2 Rhinopithecus bieti | reverse complement strand
TGGTAATACTGGTGATGGGGGTGGTCGTGGTGATGATGGTGGCAGTAGTGATTGTGGTGGTGATGGTAGTGACAGGGTGGTGGTGGTGAAGGTGGTGGTGATGATGACAGTGGTGGTGGCGGTGGTGGTGGTGATGGTGATGATGATGGTAGTGATAGTGGTGATGGTGGGGTGATGGGGGTGGTAGTGGTGATGGTGGTGGTGGTGGTACTGATGGGGGTGGTAGTGATGGTGGTAGTAGTGATGGTGCTGGTGGTAGTGATAGGGGTGGTAGTGATGGTGACGATAGTGATGGCAGTGGTGGCAATGGTGGTGATGATGGCAGTGGTGGTGGTGATGGTGGCGATGCTGATGTCAGTGGTGGCAGTGG
>NW_016890475.1:0-741 GCF_001698545.2 Rhinopithecus bieti | reverse complement strand
CATATTAGCTAAAGTTAAAAGGTATCATCCATTTTTCTGTGAACTGGACAGTAAAGTAAAATGCAGCAGGTTTTCTTAAAGCATCAACCTGCTCTAACAAAATTATGAAAGGTTAAAAGAGTCTATAAAATCTTACCTTGTGGTCAAACATTAAAATTGGATAAATATATCCATAAGGTTTTATTAAAATTAAATTTAACATTAATAACACATTAATATAAAGGTAAAATTTAGCTTATGTGGTATAAAATCATACAAAAGCATTATTAAATATAAAATGGTGTTTAGCTTTTTTGGGCTAAAACTAATAAAATAAGTGATAAAACATTCATTTTACTAGAGGATCATGGAAGTTAAAGACTTAAAACAAACTTTGACAATTAAGACAACATATCAAGATGCAAATGCCTGGTTGAAATGGATCAAATATTCCATCTGCACATTAAACAAAAGCAATTGTTATGCTTGTGCACATGGCAGGCCAGAGGCCCTGAATGTGCCCTTTCCACTAAGGTGGTCCTCCAGTCGACCACGCATGGGCTACATGGTAGCTCTTTTCCAGGATTCTGCAGCCTGGAGTAATGAGTCATGCCAAGTTCTCTCTGCTGTATCTCGAAGTCCCTGTGGTCAGTCCCCGAGGACCATCCAGCTTCCGTCTCCCAACACTAAGTTCACTTCCTGTCTCTCACGGCAGGGAGGAACTTAGCATTCCTTGGAGACCTGAAGGGATGCAGTGAGCTT
>NW_016890474.1:0-389 GCF_001698545.2 Rhinopithecus bieti | reverse complement strand
CCTAGCCTTATCTCTAACAAATGTTTGGTCATTAAAAAAAGTACAAAGTCATGGTGGGAAACTGACATAAAATTGAAGGCGCTTGAATTGAAGAGACCCTGAACTTTCTAAACAACATAAGAAAACATCCTAAGAAAGCTAGCAATTTGTTTTGCTTTTATCCTCCCTGAAATAATAAAACAATTTTCATTTCCTGAATCTTCCTTTTCCATGAATAGTACTTTATGTCAGTCTATATTTAAATGGCAATCAAGACTTGCCCTGCTTTTCTAGTGAAGAGAACAAAGATAGCCGACCTCAGGTCTGTTCCTCTCTAACTTGAACCTGCCTTTATGTGATGTTGCCCTAGGCCCAGTGGCCTCAGCAGCTCCTTCCCTATAAGCTCTCAC
>NW_016890473.1:0-390 GCF_001698545.2 Rhinopithecus bieti | reverse complement strand
TTTTCTAAAAAAATCTTTAACTTTAAGCCAATTAAATAAGCAGAACCAAATCAATTTGTATTTTATACTTAGAAATATGTGCTACATTGTTAGTTTACCACAATTCAGAAAGCAAAGCAGTGAAAGCTCTCCGTTCTTATTAGATTTCCAGTCAACACACATTTCCTGTAGGTCAAGCCTATGCCTCTTTCCCACCCAAGAAAACACATAAGATTTTCATTCATTTATGATCTTACATATTTAATTAACTATTTATGCTACCTTTTAAAACTATTATGCCACTATGACTTTGTGTGCTTTATAAGACACGCGTACACACACACACAAACACGCACACACATACACACACATACACGCGCGCACACACACACATACACACACGCACACACA
>NW_016890472.1:0-363 GCF_001698545.2 Rhinopithecus bieti | reverse complement strand
CGTGTGAGTTGGTGTATGTGTGTGTGGGTGTTGGTGTATGCCTGAGTGTGTGTGTGTTGGTGTGTCAGTGTGTTTGTGGGTGTGTGGGGTGTGGGTGCATGTATGTGGGTGTGTTATATGTGTGAGTGTATGTGTGAGTTGGTGTATGTGTATGTGGGTGTTGGTGTATGCCTGAGTGTGTGTGTGTGTTGGTGTGTCAGTGTGTTTGTGGGTGTGTGGGGTATGAGTGCATGTGTGGGGAGGGGTTGTATGTGTGTGTGTGTTGGTATATGTGTGTGTAGGAGTGTGAGTGCATGTGCGCGGGGTTATATATATGAGTTTGTATGTTGGTGTGTGTTTGTTTGTAGGTATATGTGTGTATTG
>NW_016890471.1:0-392 GCF_001698545.2 Rhinopithecus bieti | reverse complement strand
GGAGGTGGCAAGAGTGGTTCGCTAAGTCAACTAGGAAACTGGAGGTGGCAAGAGTGGCTAAGTCAGCTAGGAAACTGGAGGTGGCGAGAGTGGCTCACTAAGTCAGTTAGGAAACCAGAGGTGGCGAGAGTGGCTCACTAAGTCAGAAAACTAGAGGTGGCGAGAGTGGCTCACTAAGTCAGTTAGGAAACTGGAGGTGGCAAGAGTGGCTCGCTAAGTCAGCTAGGAAACTGGAAGTGGCAAGAGTGGCTCTCTAAGTCAACTAGGAAACTGGAGGTGGCGAGAGTGGCTCTCTAAGTCAACTAGGAAGCTGGAGGTGGTGAGAGTGGCTCGCTAAGTCAGTTAGGAAACTAGAGGTGGCGAGAGTGGCTCGCTAAGTCAGCTAGGAAACT
>NW_016890470.1:0-392 GCF_001698545.2 Rhinopithecus bieti | reverse complement strand
AGTCAGGAGGCATGGGGCTCAGGGACCCACTTGAGGAGGCAGTCTGACCCTTAGCAGAGCTCGAGTGCTGTGCTGGGAGATCCACTGCTCTCTTCAGAGCCGACAGGCAGGAATGTTTAAGTCTGTGGAAGCTGTGCCCACAGCCGCCCCTTCCTCCAGGTGCTCTGTTCCAGGGAGATGAGAGTTTGATATATAAGCCCCTTACTGGGGCTGCTGCGTTTCTTTCAGAGATGCCCTGCCCAGAGAGGAGGAATCTGGAGAGGCAGTCTGGTTACAGCCACTTTAGGGTGCTGCAGTGGGCTCCGTCCAGCTTGAACTTTCCTGCGGCTTTGTTTACACTGTGAGGAGAAAACCGCCTACTCTCAATCAAAACCGCTCAACTACATGGAAAC
>NW_016890469.1:0-392 GCF_001698545.2 Rhinopithecus bieti | reverse complement strand
CTTGGACTTCCAGCTCCATTTCCTCAACTTGGGGAGACCACAGGCTCTGCCTGTGTTCCTCCTCCCTGTTCCACGACCTGGAAACTCTCTCAAGGCAGTAAGCTGGGCACACGTGTGGCCCATTTGTTTTTTGTCTTCCAGGGATCACTGTCTTTTGTTACTTGTCCAATATCTTCAGTGCTATGGTTTCATTCATTTTATTAGGCTTTTATTATTTCGCACAAGGAGGCTAAAATCTGGTCCCCTTTATTCACTCCATCTTGACCAGAATTGGTATCATTGTGGTTTCAATTTACATTTTCATGATAACTGGTGATATTGAGCACGTTTTAGCTTGTGTGTTGACCATTTGTGTGTTCTCTTTTGTGATGAGTTTGTTCATTTAGCCTTTA
>NW_016890468.1:0-390 GCF_001698545.2 Rhinopithecus bieti | reverse complement strand
TGAAAAAGGAAATATCTTCAGCCCGAAACTGGAGAGAAGCTTTCTGAGAAACTGCTTTGTGACGTGTGCATTTCAGTGACAGTGTTTTACCTCCCTTCCATACAGCGTCTGGGAAACCCTTTTGGAGAAACAGGTACCAAGTGATATGGGAGCATGTTGATGCCGATGGTGAAAAGGGAAATAGCCTCAGACAAATCTGGAAAGAAGCTTTCTAGAAAACTATTCAGAGATATATGTAATCATCTCAGATAGATAAATCTTTCTTTACATTACACATCTTGGACACTGTCATGGACGGATCCACGAAGGGATCTTCGGGAGCACAGTCTGGACTATGGTGAAAAGGGAAATATCTTCAGATAAACACTGGAAAGAAGCTTTCTGTGAATG
>NW_016890467.1:0-1795 GCF_001698545.2 Rhinopithecus bieti | reverse complement strand
GTTGAGGTACCCGGTTCATCTCATTGGGACTAGTTAGACAGTGGGTGCAGCCCATGGAGGGCAAGCTGAAGCAGGGTGGGGTATCACCTCACCCAGGAAGCGCAAGCGGTCAGGGAACTCCCTCCCCTAGCCAAGGGAAGCCCTGAGGGACTGTGACATGAGGGACTGTGCCATGAGGGACTATGCAATCCAGTCCAGATACTATGCTTGGACTGTGCATTCCAGCCCAGATACTATGCTTTTCCCACTGTCTTCACAACCCTCTGACCAGGCAATTCCCTCGGGTGCCTATACCACTAGGGTCCTGGGTTTTAAGCACAAAACTCGGTGGCCATTTGGGCAGACACCAAGCTAGCTGCCGGATTTTTTTTTTTTTTTCATACCCCAGCAGCGCCTGGAACACTAGTGAGACAGAGCCGTTCACTCCCCTGGAAAGGGGTGCTGAAGCCAGGGAACCAAGTGATCTTGCTCAGAGGATCCCACCCTCACACAGCCCAGCAAGCTAAGATCCACTGGCTTGAAATTATTGCTGCCAGCACAGCAGTCTGAAGTCAACCTGGGACACTCGAGTTTGGTGGGGAAAGGGCATTACCGAGGCTTGAGTAGGCGGTTTTCCCCTCACAGTGTAAGCAAAATCACTGAGAAGTTCAAAGTGGGCAAAGCCCACTGCAGCTCAGCAAAGCTGCTGCAACCAGACTGCATCTCTAGATTCCTCATCTCTGGGCAGGGCATCTCTGAAAGAAAGACAGCAGTCCCAGTCAGGGGTGCAGACTGTGGGTGCAGCTTTAGCAGACTTAAACGTTCCTGCCTGCTGGCTCTGAAGAGAGCAGCAGATCTCCCAGCACAGTGCTCAAGCTCTGCTAAGGGACAGACTGCCTCCTCAAGTGGGTCCCTGACCCATGTGCCTCCTCATGGGGAGACACCTCCCAGCAGGGATCGACAGACACTTTATACAGGAGAGCTCCAGCTGGCATCTGGTGAGTGCCCCTCTGGGACGAAGCTTCCAGAGGAAAGAACGGCAGCAATCTTTTCTCTTCTTCAGCCTCCGCTGGTGATACTCAGGCAAACAGGGTCTGGAGTGGACCTCCAGCAAACCCAAGCAGACCTGCAGCAGAGGGGCCTGAAGGGGCCTGAATGTTAGAAGGAAAACTAACAAACAAAAGGAATAGTATAAACATTAACAAAAGGATGTCCACACAAAACCCCATCCAAAAGTCACCATCATCAGACCAAAGGTCGATAAATCTATGAATGAAAGAGGAAGAAAACCAGTGCAAAAGGCTGGAAATTCCAAAACCAGTATGCCTCTTCCCCTCCAAAGAACCACAAGTCCTCGCCAGCAAGGGAACAAAACTGGATGGAGAATGAGTTTGACAAATTGACAGAAGTAGGCTTCAGAAGGTGGGTAATAACAAACTCCTCTGAGCTAAAGGAGCATGTTCTAACCCAATGCAAGGAAGCTAAGAACCTTGAAAAAAGATTAGATGAATTGCTAACTAGAATAACCAGTTTAGAGAAGAACATAAGTGATCTGCTAGAGCTGAAAACACAGCAAGAGAACTTTGTGAAGGATGCACAAGTATTAGTAGCCAAATCAATCAAATGGAAGAAAGGATATCAGAAATTGAAGATCAACTTAATGAAATAAAGCATGAAGTCAAGATTAGAGAAAAAATACTAAAAGGAAAGAACAAAACCTCCAAGAAATATGGACTATGTGAAAAGACCAAACCTACATTCAATTGGTGTACCTGAAAATGACAGGGAGAATGGAACCAAGTTGGAAAACACTCAT
>NW_016890466.1:0-751 GCF_001698545.2 Rhinopithecus bieti | reverse complement strand
GTATGGTTACCATCTCCCCAGGGAAACGGCTTGGTCCTGATGCGGAGATGAGGGTAGGCGATGAACTCGGGTCTCTTGTGCTCTCCGTGGTGTGACTTCTGGTACACATTCAGCATGCTGACTGCCACACCAGGGAGCACGACGAAGAAGGTGAGAGTCTTCCACATGCGAGCTGATCCCTCTTCGCCATTGGCGCCACTCGACATAGGCCACCCCAGCTGTGGGCCGGACCGACCCAGCAGACAAGAAACCCAGGACACACCAACTGCCGTCATTTTCAACCTAGACTACTCCACATGTTTAGTTTTAAAAGAAACTGCCAAACTTTTCGAGAGTGGCTTTATCATTTTATATTCCTACCAGCAATGCATGAATGATCTGGTTTCTCTGCATTCTCACCAATACCTGGTGTTGTCTCTATTTTCAACTAGAGCCATTCTGATAGATGTGTAGTGATATTTTATTGTGGTTTTAATTTGCATTTCCCTGATGTTTAATGATGAATATCTTTTCATGTGTTATTTGTCATCTGTATATATTCTTTAGTTAGATGTCTTCATGTTTGCCCATTTTCTAATTAGACTGTGATTTTACTGTTGAGTTGAGAGGGTTCCTTATATTTTCTAGTCCTCTGCTGGATATATGGTTTATAAATATTTTCTCCCAGTCTGTAGCTTGGTTTGCAGTGGCACGATCATGGCTCATTGCACTCTTGATCTCTTTTTTTTTTTTTTTTTTTTGAGATAGAGTC
>NW_016890465.1:0-392 GCF_001698545.2 Rhinopithecus bieti | reverse complement strand
GATCTGTCACTATCCGAGGGGTCCTAGGACAGCCAGTCACTAGATACTTCTCCTAGCCACTAAGTTGTGACTGGGGAACTTTACTCTTTTCACATGCTTTTCTAATTATGCCTGAAAGCCCTACTCCCTTGTTAGAGGCATTCTAGCAAAAGCAGGGGCCATTACACACCTGAACACAGGAGAAGGAACACACATTTGTTGTCCCCTGCTTGAGGAAGGAATGAATCCTGAAGTCTGGGCAACAGAAGGACAATATGGATGAGCAAAGAGTGCCCATCCTGTTCAAGTTAAAGGATTCTGCCTCCTTTCCCTACCAAAGGTGGTACCCCTTAGACCCGAGGCCCAACAAGGACTCCAAAAGATTCTTAGGGACCTAAAAGCCCAAGGCCTAG
>NW_016890464.1:0-2720 GCF_001698545.2 Rhinopithecus bieti | reverse complement strand
CAGATCCGAAAGCACTGGCTGATCTCATTAGCTTTGCTTAAGAAACTTTATAGATGTGACTTCACTCCTGGATTACATGTCTATATTTAGTTTATACCTAATATGGATAAAGTCTTGAACCAACAGCCATTTCCTCTCCCCACAAAAAAAAACTTCCTTGCCTTTTTTTTTTTTTTTTTTTCTATCAACAATGCAAAGTATAGACTCCTCTGAAGAGGGAGGAAGGGAGAAAGGGAGGGGCAGAAAGAAAAGAACTCAGAAAATAATCAACAAATTAGTATATGATTTTATTAAACTTGAATCATTCAGACATTTCTCAATTGGAAAACAATCCTAAAATCAAAATATGTGAGGCCAAGCACAGTGGCTCATGCCTGTAATGGGAGGCCAAAGTGGCAGGATAACTTGAGCCCAGGAGTTAAAGACCATCTTAGGTGACACAGTGAGACCTCATCTCCACAAAAAATTAATTTTAAAAAAATTAGCTGGGCATGGTGGCACTGAAAGTCCTCGCTACTACTCAGGGGCCTAAAGGAGGAGGATCACTTGAGTCCAGGAAGTCAAGGTGGCAGTGACCTGTGATGGCACCACTGTACTCCATCCTGGGCAATGGTGAAACCCTGTCTCAAAAAAATAATAATAATAATAAATTTTTTTAAATGACATTCAAGTCAGGTTCCTTAACGAGTTTATAAATAAACGCTCTAAAGTACTTTATAAAATACTAATTAACCAGGGCCCCAAAATGCAAAGAGGTGAGGTAATGGAAATTTTAGTTTCCTTTCAAATTTTACCAAGAGAACTGAAAGCAACCAAACTCATCTAATGAACCATCTAGGCTCACTAGTTGTTAGTATGTTTTAGAAATATCCTAAAATACACTCTGAATTTTTTTTTCAGGGTGACTGAAAACAGAACATAAGAAACTCTGTTAGGAAAACATTCAAGTTTCAAATAAATAGAGAAAAGAACATAAAGTTCTTGATTCAAGTTCTGAAATCCCAAAGACGTTAGTACAAATCCCAGTACTGCCACTTACTGGCCCTGCAACCATACCCAAACAATGATCTCTCTAATTCTCATGTGTTAAACAGTACTGATAGCACCTATTTCAAAGTTTATATGAGGATTAAATTAGCTAACACACATAAAAGGCTGGCACACTGTGCCTGGCCCCATAGTAAGCACCCAATGCTATCTATTATCTCATGACCATTATTCTGGCTTTAATAGGGAAACAAAACTTACTGATCATTTATTATGTATCTGTTTATTCTTTATAGTGACAAATTAAGTAGCTTCAGAAAAGTTATAACATTATTATAAAATGAAGATTTTAAAGTCACTTCATGATTTTACATTATATTTTTTTGTTTGTTTTCTTTTGTTTTGACACAGGGTCTCACTCTGCCACCCAGGCTGGAGTGGAGTGGTGCAATCACAGTGGCCCACTATAGCCTCAATCTCCCAGGCTCAGGCAATCCTCCTGCTTCAGCCTCCCAGTAGCTGAGACCACAGGCATGTGCCACCATGCCCAGCTATTTTGCTTTAATTATCATTTATAGAGATTATATCTACAAATTACAGACATGCTAAAGTTTTTTTTGTTTTTTTTTTGTTTTTTTTTTTGAGATGGAGTCTCACTCTGTCACCCAGGCTGGAGTGCAGTGGCACGATCTCGGCTCACTGAAACCTCTGCCTCCCTGGTTCAAGTGATTCTTCTGCCTTAGCCTCCCGAGTAGCTGGGACTACAGGCACATGCCACCATGCCTGCTAATTTTGTATTATCAGTAGAGACGGGGTTTCACCATCTTGGGCAGGCTCATCTCAAACTCCTGACCCCTGCCTCAGTCTCCCAAAGTGCTGGGATTACAGGCGTGAGCCACCGCGCCCAGCTGACATGCTAATGTTTTAAGCTTTATTATCCCATTGTGGTATAAGGTGAAAATTCTAAAACAACAATAATCTTAGAGTCTAGAAAATTAGGAGACTTCATTTTACTCCTTAAAATTACTAAATATAAAACCTGTAGATCTACACTATCTCAACTTCTTCCAGACAAATTAAATAAAAGAGCTTAATCTCTTCCTCTCTAGATGTGTTAAAATATAAGCACATCTACATTTCCTTTAAAGAAAGCATTAAAGGCTAGTTAATATATGACCTGTTCAATTGTAAAGATAAATACCACAACAATCAAGAAATAGTGAAATGTGGTAGAACAGGAAGCCAAAATCCATAATTGAAAATACTTTTACTTTGGGAGGCCACCGCAAGGGGACTACTTGAGCTCAGGACTTTGGGACCAGCCTGGGCAACACGGCAAGATCCCCATATCTTAAAAAAATAAAATTTTGGCTGGGCGCAGTGGCTCATGCCTGTAATCCCAACACTTTGGGAGGCCAAGGAGGGCGGATCACCTCATGTCGGGAGTTCGAGACCAGGCTGACCAACATGGAGAAACCCCATCTCTACTAAAATACAAAATTAGCCGAGCATGGTGGCGCATGCCTGTAATCCCAGCTACTCGGGAGGCTGAGGCAGGAGAATTGCTTGAACCCAGGAGGCAGAGGTTGCAGTTAGCCAAGATCATGCCACTGTACTCCAGCCGGGACGACAGAGCGCAACTCCATGCCACAAAAAAACTATATATATAGTTTTTTAAATTAAATTTAAATTTTTTAAATTAAAATAATATATATTATTTTATTTAAATTATA
>NW_016890463.1:0-200 GCF_001698545.2 Rhinopithecus bieti | reverse complement strand
GAGACAGTGACTTGCTCTGTCACCCAGGCTGGAGTGCAATGGCATGATCTCAGCTCATTGCAACCTGTGTCTCCCAGTTCTCCTCTCTCAGCCTCCTGAGTATCTGGGATTATAGGCGCATGCCACCATGCCTGGCTAATTTTTTGTATTTTAATAGAGACGGGTTTTCACTGTGTTGCCTAGCCTGGTCTTGAACCCCT
>NW_016890462.1:0-392 GCF_001698545.2 Rhinopithecus bieti | reverse complement strand
ACTTTCTCATGTGGGCATTCAGTACTATAAATTTCCCTCTAAACACTGCTATGACTGTGTCCCAGAGATTCTGGTATGTTGTGTCTTTGTTCTCACTGGTTTCAAAGAACTTATTTATTTCTGCCTTAATGTGTTATTTACCCAGTAGTCATTCAGGAGCAGGTTACTCAGTTTCCATGTAGTCATGTGGTTTTGAGTTTCTCAATCCTGCGTTCTAATTTGATTGCACTGTGGTCTGAGAGACTGTTATGATTTCCCTTCTTCTGCATTTGCTGAGGAGTGTTTTACTTCAAATTATGTGGTCAATTTTAGAATAAGTGTAATGTGGTGCTGAGAAGAATGTATATTCTGTTGACTTGGGGCGGAGAATTCTGTAGATGTCTATTAGGTCT
>NW_016890461.1:0-391 GCF_001698545.2 Rhinopithecus bieti | reverse complement strand
GACCGTGGTGCAATATGTATTCTATTTTTATTTTCAGAACAAGTGTTTAATATGTGCCATCTATTTAGGAAAACATTCAGGAATATGTCCTTCTTATGAACATACTTTTCAATTATATTTTTTGAAGACAGATCAAATAGTGATATAAAAGTTTCTAAATAAAATAATTCCATTCTAATCTATAACTTAATTTTATGTTTCAATTTTTTTCATATTATCTTAGTATGAATCGTGGAATCATTCTATAAGCACAAGAATTTTCAACTATTAACTTAGAATTGCATATATGTGTGTGTATATGTGTGTGTGAATACACATATATACACATATACACACACATATATATACACATATACACACACACACATACACACACACACACACACACACA
>NW_016890460.1:0-392 GCF_001698545.2 Rhinopithecus bieti | reverse complement strand
AGCTTCTGTCTCCCAACACTAAGTTCACTTCATGTCTCTCACAACAGGGAGGAAACTTAGCATTCCTTGGAGACCTGAAAGGATGCAGTGAGCTTAAGGATTTTCAAGAGCTTATCAATCAGTCAGCCCTTGTTCATCCCCAAGCAGATGTGTGGTGGTATTGTGGTGGACCTTTACTGGGCACTCTGTTGAATAACTGGAGTGGCACTTGTACTTTAGTCTAATTGGCTATCCCCTTTACCCTGGCATTTCATCAACCAGAAGGAAATAATAATAATAATAAGACATCATAAAGTGAGAGAAGCCCCTTATAGGTCTTTTGACTCTCGTGTCTATTTAGACACAATTGGAGTTCCATGAGGAATACTAGATCAATTTAAAGCTTGAAATCA
>NW_016890459.1:0-376 GCF_001698545.2 Rhinopithecus bieti | reverse complement strand
GGGCTGTGAGATCCTGTGGGGCTGCAGGCTCTGAGATCCTGTGGGGCTGAGGGCTCTGAGATCCTGTGGGGCTGTGGATCTGTGAGATCGCGTGGGGCTGTGGGCTGTGAGATCCTGTGGGGCTGCGGGCTGTGTGATCCTGTGGGGCTGCGGGCTGTGAGATCCTGTGGGGCTGCGGGCTGTGAGATCCTGTGGGGCTGCGGGCTGTGAGATCCTGTGGGGCTGCGGGCTGTGAGATCCTGTGGGGCTGCGGGCTGTGAGATCCTGTGGGGCTGTGGGCTGTGAGATCGTGTGGGGCTGTGGGCTGTGTGATCGTGTGGGGCTGTGGGCTGTGAGATCACGTGGGGCTGCGGGCTGTGAGATCCTGTGGGGCTGC
>NW_016890458.1:0-1172 GCF_001698545.2 Rhinopithecus bieti | reverse complement strand
ACCGTGCCCGGCCCAGTGTGATACTCTCTTGTGATGCTGGACAGTGGCAGTAAGTGCTAGGTCCCAGTCAGCCATGCAATCAAGGGTAAACAGCCAATACTTGACCAGACGCAGTGGCTCACATCTGTAATCCCTGCACTTTGGGAGGCTGAGGCGGGTGGATCACTTGAGGCCAGAAGTTCGAGAACAGCCTGAGCAGCATGGAGAACCCTGTCTCTACTAAAATACAGAAAGCAGCCAGGCATGGAGGCACGTGCCTGTAATCCCAGCTACTCGGGTGGCTGAGGTACTAGAATTGCTTGAACCTGGGGAGGCAGAGGTTGCAGTAAGCCGAGTTCATACTGCTGTATTCCAGCCTGGGTGACAGAGTGAGACTGTGTCTCAAAACAAAACAAAACAAAAAACAATCAATACTCTGTGGTGTGCTGTGTTGCAGGATAACTTTGCCTAACTGTAGGTTAACATAAGTGTTCTGAGCACGCTTATTGTAGGCTAGGTTGGCCAGGCGTGGTGGCTCACTCCTGTAATCCCGGCACTTTGGGAGGCTGAGGTGGGCAGATCACCTGAGGTCAGGAGTTCGAGACCAGCCTAGCCAACATAGTGAAATGCTGTCTCTACTAAAATACAAAATGAGCCAGTCATGGTGGTGAGTGCCTGTAGTCCCAGCTACTTGGGAGGCTGAGGCAGGAGAATCACTTGAATCCGGGAGGTGGAGGTTGCAGTGAGCTGTGATCACACCACTGCACTCCAGGCTGAATGACAGAATGAGACTCCATCTCAAAAGAAAAAAAAATAGGCTAGGCTAAGCTATGAGTTTGGTAGGTTAGGTGTATTAAATGCCCAGGCTGGAGTGCAGTGGCATGATCATGGCTCACTGCAGCCCTGAACTCCTGGGTTCCAGTGATCTTCCTGCCTCAGCTTCCCAAGTAGATAGGTGTGTACCACCATGCCTGGCTAATTTTGTATTTTTTATAGAGACAGGGTTTTACTATGTTGCCCAGGCTGGTCTCAAACTCCTGAACTCAAGCAGTCCTCCCACCTCAGCCTCCCAAAGTGCTGGGATTACAGGTATGAGCCATTATTCCTAGCCTAAATGCAGTTTTGACTTATGATATTTTCCACTTATGATGGGTTTATTAGAATGTAACCCCTCGCGAGTCAAGGAGCAACAG
>NW_016890457.1:0-473 GCF_001698545.2 Rhinopithecus bieti | reverse complement strand
ATGGGAAGTGCAAGGGGGAAGGGAATTCCTTTTCCTAGCCAAGGAAGACTGAGACACACACACCTGGAAGATTGGGTGACTCCCACCCTAATATTGCACTTTGCCAAGGTTCTTGGCAAGTGGCACACCAGGAGATTTTATCCCACGCCTGGCTCGGAGGGTCCCACGCCCACGGAGCCTCCCTCATTGCTAGCATAACAGTCTGAGATCTAACTGCAAGGTGGCAGCGAGGCTGGAGGTGGTGCGCCCGCCATTACTGAGGCTTAAGTAGGTAAACAAAGCCACTAGGAAGCTCGAACTGGGTGGAGCCCACTGCAGCTCAAGGAGGCCTGCCTGCCTCTGTAGACTCCACCTCTGGGGACAGGGCATAGCTAAACAAAAGCAGCAGAAACCTCTGCAGATGTAAATGTCCCTGTCTGACAGCTTTGAAGAGAGCAGTGGTTCTCCCAGCAAGAAGGTTGAGATCTGAGAAC
>NW_016890456.1:0-470 GCF_001698545.2 Rhinopithecus bieti | reverse complement strand
CGTGATCCGCCCGTCTCGGTCTCCCAAAGTGCCGGAATTACAGGCTTGAGCCACTGTGCCCGGCCTATAAATGTCTTCTTTTGCGGAGTGTCTGTTCATATCCTTTACCCACTTTTGATGGGGTTGTTTTTTTTTTTTTTCTTTTAAATTTGTGTAGGTTCCTTGTAGATTCTGGATATTAGACCTTGGTTAGATGGGTAGATTGCAAAAAATTTCTCCCATTCTGTAGGTTGCCTGTTCACTCTGATGATAGTTTCTTTTGCTGTGCAGAAGCTCTTTAGTTTGATCCCGTTTGTCAACTTTGGCTTTTGTTGCCATTGCTTTTGGCATTTTGTCATGAAGTCTTTGCCCATTCCTATGTTCTGAATGGTATTGCCCAGGTTTTCTTGTAGGGTTTTGTGGTTTTGGGTTTTACATTTAACTCTTTAATCTATATTGAATTAATTTTTGTATAAGATGTAAGGAAGGGA
>NW_016890455.1:0-1170 GCF_001698545.2 Rhinopithecus bieti | reverse complement strand
CAGGAAGAGAGTAAATTCAGAAGGGTTCTAAGTACTGATGTTGTTCAGAATAACAGAAAATATCAATTAGCATTAACCTTTAAAATCAAGATTGAGTGTTAATACTCTTAGAGTAAACATTATAATACTCGGAAAATTGTTTATCAAGCTTATAGAAGAAGAGTGGGATGATAGCAAAAAAAAAAATCATTCTAAAGGCAAGAAACAAGAAGCAAATGAACATAAGTCATGCAGGTAAAATGGAAAGCAAAGAGTAAAATATTATATTTAAGTACCAACACAATAGGTCCCTCTTCTCTGTGGTTATCCACTGTCAACTGCAATCCAAACATGTTAAATGGGAAATTCCAGAAATAAAGAGTTCATATGTTTTAAACTGTGTACCATTCTGAGTAACATGATGAAATCTTATGCCATCTCACTCCATTCCACCCGGGAACTGAATCATCCCTTTGTCTGGCATATCTACGGTTTACGCTATGGTTTGTTAGTTACTTTGTAGACATCACCATTATCCAACTGAATATGGCAGTAATGCCATGCTTGTGATTCCTTGAACAAAGCATATGGACCCTAAGAATGAAAGTAGTGATGCTGGTTATTTGGATACGGCAAGCAAAATTCATACAGTGCTTCCTTTAATGGAAAGATGAACATTCTCAAGTTACTAGGAAAATAAAAGAAATCATATGCTGAGTTTACTAAGATTTACATAAGGATAAATCTTCCATTTGTGTAATTGTAAAGATGAAAAAAGAAATTTATGCTAGTTGTTCTATTGCACCTCAAACTAGAAATATTACAACTACAGTGCAATAATTTATCTTGTGTTTCAACATTAAGCATGTAATATCATGTTAAAACTTAGAAATCATACAGCGTATGCTCTTTGATCACAGTACAATTAAACTAGAAATCAATAACAAAATGATTGTGAAAAAAAGCCCATATTTTATATTACAAAATAGTCTGCTAAATAGCTCATTGATCAAAGAAGAAATAACATAAAATTAAAATATTTTAAACTGAATTTACTGAAAATACTCAGCACTGAAGTTGTAGAAGGCAGCTAAGTTCATACATAGAGGATAATTTATAGTATTAACAGATATTATAGAAAAAAGACTGAAATCAATTAGATAATACATTTCAAATAATAGACAAAAACAG
>NW_016890454.1:0-1165 GCF_001698545.2 Rhinopithecus bieti | reverse complement strand
AAACAAAATCTTAATCAGAGTTCTATATGTACAATTTATTAAGAGTGTGGTTGGAGTGGTTGTGAGGATTTTGGAGCCCTGGACTTCCCTCCCAATAGCCTCACTGGGAAGCTCTGTGGAGCCCTGTGGAATTAACTGACCAAATGTGGATGCTTACCTATGCTTTTTTTCCCTTAAAGGGAATCCTAAGGAAAGGCAAATTCTTAAGCATTATGTCAGGTTTTGTTCTTTTAATTCTTCTATTAATAATTTCCTTTTAAGTTTTAGTGCTTCTAGAAAGAAAAAAAAGACATTACATGGCTTTGTATGGAATTTTAATCATTTTATTTTATTTATTTTTTGAGACAGGGTCTCACTTTGTCACCCAGGCTATAGTGCAGTGGCAGAATCTCGGTTCACTGTAGCCTCAATCTCCTGGGTTTAAGCCATCTTCCTGCCTCAACCCCCCAAGTAGCTGGGATTACAGGTGCTCGCCACCATACCCAGCTAATTTTGTATTTTTTGTAGGGATGGGGTTTTGTCATGTTGCCCAGACTGGTCTCGAACTTCTAAGCTCAAGTCATCTGCCCTTCTCGGCCTTTCAGAGTGCTAGGATTACAGAAGTGAGCCACTGTGCCTGACCTGGATTTTTTTTAAATGTAAATAATTTTATTTTCCAATGATTATTATAAAAAATGTTTAAAATATATAGAACGTGAAAGCTTCCTTCAAATCTCATTTCAGAGATTCTTCCAGAGGATTATTTGAAAATTTCAAGGAAATGTTTGGCTGGTTCTTTTGTAATGTGAAGAACTGTCAACCTGAGCTATGCTTTATGGGTTCCCTATTAGCTTTTCATCTAATGATTTTAGCTGAGATTAGTTTTAATCATTGCCTAAATCATTAATTCACTAAAGGTTACAAAATGGTGATGTTTTGCCTTGAACTCCTGGGCCCAAGCGAACCCCTTGCCTCAGCCTCCTGAGTAGCTAGGACTGCAGACATGTACCACCATGCCTGGCTAATTTTTTATTTTATTTTGTTAGAGGCGAGGTCTCACTATGTTGCCCAGGCTGGGTTTTGTTGTTGTTGTTGTTGTTGTTGTTTTGAGATGGAGTCTTGCTCTGTCGCCCAGACTGGAGTGCAGTGGCATGATCTCGGCTCACTGCAAGCTCTGCCTCCCGGG
>NW_016890453.1:0-390 GCF_001698545.2 Rhinopithecus bieti | reverse complement strand
GCGGTGCTTGGTTTTCTGTTCTTGCGATAGTTTGCTGAGAATGATGGTTTCCAGCTTCATCCATGTCCCTACAAAGGACACAAACTCATCTTTTTTTATGGCTGCATAGTATTCCATGGTGTATATGTGCCATATTTTCTTAAACCAGTCTGTCACTGATGGACATCTGGGTTGGTTCCAAGTCTTTGCTATTGTGAATAGTGCCGCAATAAGCATACGTGTGCATGTGTCTTTATAGCAGCATGACTTATAATCCTTTGGGCATATCCCAAGTAATGGGATGGCTAAGTCAAATGGTATTTCTAGTTCTAGATCCTTGAGGAATAACCACACTGTCTTCTACAATGGTTGAACCAACTATTCCACAGTAGTCCCACCAACAGTGTAAAA
>NW_016890452.1:0-1169 GCF_001698545.2 Rhinopithecus bieti | reverse complement strand
CCACATATTCAATATTTGTAGTACTCTTCACTCCTTTTTATAGATCCGTATTTCCATCTATTATTTTTTCTGCTTGAGGACTATCTTTAACCTATCTTAAAATGTAGTTCTGCTAGAAACAATTCTGATGTTTGTCTGAAAAACTTTTATTTTGCCTTAAATTTTGAAAGATGTCTTCATTGATTACAGAACTCAAAGTTTACATAGTCTTTTTTTTTAGAATGTTAAAGAACGTATTTTGCTGAGATCTGACTTATATACTTTATGATGAGAAGTTTATGTTTATTCTGATTTTGTTTCTCGACACCAATATATTTTTTTCCTGGCTGCTTGTACTTATTTTTTCTCTATCACTGTTTTTTAGGAATTCCATTATGATGTGTTCAGTGTGGCTTTGTTTGTGTTTGTCCTACTTGGATTCATTGACTTTATTGAATTTACGGATTTGTAGTTTTATCAAATTTAGATAATTTGGGGCATTATTTCTTTAAATATTTTTTGCTGTTGTTCACCAGCTTTCTGGGACTACAATTACACATATACCAGGACTGCTTGATTTTGTTCCATACGTTACTGAGATTCTGCTAATGTTTTGGTCTTTTTTGTCTTTATGCTTTATTTTGGATAGTTTTGTTTTGTTTTGTTTTTTGATGTTTCGCTCTTGTTGCCCATGCTGGAGTTCAATGGCGCAATCTCTGCTCACTGCAACCTCCGCCTCCCGGGTTCAAACGATTCTCCTGCCTCAGCCTCCTGAGGAGCTAGGATTACAGACACACACCACCATGCCCAGCTAATTTTGTATTTTGGTAGAGATGGGGTTTCACCATCTTGGCCAGGCTGGTCTTGAACTCCTAACCTCGTGATCCACCTGCCTTGGCCTCCTAAAGTGCTGGGATTACAGGCGTGAGCCACTGCACCCGGCCTATTTTGGTTAGTTTCTATTGCTGTGTCTTCAAGTTCACTGTGTTTTTTTCTTCTCAGGTGTCTATTTGCTGTTAATTTCAATTTTTTTTTTTTCCATATTTTTTTTTTTTCTTTTAGGAAGTTACCTTTGACTGTTTCTCATAACCATTTTCTTCTCTTCTCACTATGTTCATTTTCCTTTGAATTATTTAATACTTTTAACACGAATACCAAATGATTGCATTATTGTTGTGAAATATTTTTAG
>NW_016890451.1:0-391 GCF_001698545.2 Rhinopithecus bieti | reverse complement strand
CCTGTGACCCTCGCTACAGGCCCCTAGGCCAGCCCCATACAGAAGACGGCCATCATCTCTGCAGAATGAGTCAGTTAGTCTGCACAATCAGAAGCACTAGGCATGTGGGGAGGCAGCTACCTAGGGCTGGAGCAGCTCAGTCCCCAAGTGCTGTGTCAGCTGCTCCTGTCCTGGGCCTGGCAGTGTCTGAGCCCACAACTGGGCCGAGTGGCTTCAGGCTGGAACCAGTTTGGGCACTCAGGTCAGCTCAGGGCATGAGGAGAGGCTCAGGACCCTCTTGGTCTCCACAACTCCCAACCATGTGTACTGGGTGCTGGGACCTAGATTGAGGGGCCCCGGCCACCATCTGGGGTCACCCAGGCAAAGAGCTGGAGCCAAGACACTCAGGAGG
>NW_016890450.1:0-471 GCF_001698545.2 Rhinopithecus bieti | reverse complement strand
GTGTGCTTGAGATATGGCTGGGGTTTCTTTAACAACACAGGCAACTCTTCTCTATTATTGTACACCTTGAAGGCGAGGTTAATTAAGTCCTGTTGTGGGATTTGAGGGCCGGAATTTAATTTTGGACCTTTTCTAATGTCGGGAGCGGATTGGGTAATAAAATGCATATTAAGAATAAGACGGCCTTCCTCTGGGGTCTGGCTCATGAAGCCGGTGGTTATCAGCATGAAATGGGGCTAGAGAAAAAACTTTGCCATTCATCTGGGGAGAGGGTAGAAGTTAGGATGACATTTAAGTCACTCCAGGTTAAATTGTAGGACAGAGGTAGATATCGGAATTCTTGTGTATATTTAGTGGAGTCTGATGAGAAAGAGCCTAAAAGCTAGCTGATTTGGGAAAGGTCTGATAGAGAAAAGGCACATGTACCCAGACCATGCCTTCAGCTCCAGCCACCTCTCTAAGAGGAAATTG
>NW_016890449.1:0-392 GCF_001698545.2 Rhinopithecus bieti | reverse complement strand
TGCAGCATAGATGACTATTGCAATGGCTGAAACCAGTGTACCTCATATGACCCATTAATTATTTGGGTAACAGTTTTAAGCCATTATGATGGTCGTCATTTGTTATGCAGCATAGATAACTATTGCAATGGCTGAAACCAGCATACCTCCTATGACCCATTAATTATTTGGGTAATAATTTTAAGCCATTATGATTGGGGTCATTTGTTACACAGCATAGATAACTATTGCAATGCCCGAAACCAGCATACCTCATATAACCCATTGACTATTCGTGTAACAATTTTAAGCCATTATGATTGGGGTTATTTGTTACACAGCACAGATAACTATTGCAATGCCTGAAACCTACATACCTCATATAACCCATTAACTATTTGTGTAACAATTTT
>NW_016890448.1:0-988 GCF_001698545.2 Rhinopithecus bieti | reverse complement strand
GGTGTTTGGTTTTCCATTCCTGTGTTAGTTTGCTAAAAATGATGGTTTCCAGCTTCATCCATGTTCCTGCAAAAGACATGAACTCATTATTTTTTATGGCTGCATAGTATTCCACGGTGTGTATGCGCCACATTTTCTTTATGCAGTCTATCATTGATGGGTATTTGGGTTGGTTCCAAGTCTTTTCTATTATAAATAGTGCTGCATTAAACATACGTGTGCATGTGTCTTTATAGTAGAATGATTTATAATCCTTTAGGTATATACCCAGTAATGGGATTGCTGGGTCGAATGGTATTTCTGGTTCTACTTCCTTGAGGAATTGCCATACTGTCTTCCACAATGGTTGAACTAATTTACACTCCCACCAACAGTGTAAAAGCATTCCTACTTCTCCACATCCTCTCCAGCATCTGTTGTTTCCTGACTTTTAATGATTGCCATTTTAATTGGCGTGAAATGGTATCTCATTGTGGTTTTGATTTACATTTCTCTAATGACCAGTGATGATGAGCTTTTCATATGTTTGTTGGCCGCATAAATGTCTTCTTTTGAGAAGCGTGTGTTCATATCCTTCACCCACTTTTGATGGGGTTGTTTGTTTTTTTTCTTGTAAATTTATGTTCCTTTTAGATTCTGAATATTAGACCTTTGTCAGAAGGCTACATTGCAAAATTTTCTCCCATTCTGTAGGTTGCGTGTTCACTCTGATGATAGTTTCTTTTGCTGTGCAGAAGCTCTTTTGATCCCATTTGTCAATTTTGGCTTTTGTTGCAATTGCTTGTTATTTTAGTTCCAAAGTCTTTGCCCATGCCTGTGTCCTGAATGGTATTGCCTAGGTTTTCTTCCAGGGTTTTATTGTTTCTGGTTTTACGTTTAAGTCATTAATCCATCTTGAGTTAATTTTGAATAAGGCATAAGGGTTTCTGCTTTTCTGCATATGGCTAGACAGTTTTCTCAACACCATTTATTGAATAGGGAATCCTCT
>NW_016890447.1:0-370 GCF_001698545.2 Rhinopithecus bieti | reverse complement strand
GGCAAGGCGCCGGCGGGAGCTGGTTTGTGGGTCGGTGGGTTCTCTGCGGAGGTGGCTGGGAAGGAGGGGTTGCAGTTGAAGCGGCTCAGTCAGCTGACGAGGCCAGACCTCAGCAGTGCTAGCTGGAGCACGGCAGAGCCCAAGGCGCTTTCCCCTGAGGGTGGGGACAAGTGGGCGAGTAGCCGCCACGACTCCGCCTATCATGTCCTTGGAGACGACTGCAGCCACCGAGAACCGAGGCCGCCCCGAAGGCCAGTCGTCGGCGCGACCGCAGCGCCCTCGAACGGGAATCAAAATCAAAAGTCGCGGAGGACCGGGCCTGTAGTCCCAGCTACTCGGGAGGCTGAGGCAGGATGATTGCGTGAACCCC
>NW_016890446.1:0-389 GCF_001698545.2 Rhinopithecus bieti | reverse complement strand
TCCGACCATCCCCCTGCAAAGCTTATATTCTCAAAGATAAATTCAAGGCTTTTGGCCAGGCGCACCTGCAATCTTAGCACTTTGGTAGGCCGAGACTAGAGGATCTCTTGAGGCCAGGCGTTTGAAACCAGCCTGGCCAACATAGCAAAACCTCATCCCTCCTAAATTAGCTAGGCATGGTGGCACACACCTGTAGTCCCAGCTACTCGAGAGGCTGAGGCTTGAGAATCACCTAAACCCAGGAGGTGGTGGCAGTGAGCTGAGATTGTGCCACTGCACTCCAGCCTGGGTGACAGAGTGAGACTCTGTCTCAAAAAAAAAAAAAAAAAAAAAAAAAAAAAAAAAAAAAAAAAAAGCTTTTGCTTGTCCAATTGTCTAAAAGAGATCTA
>NW_016890445.1:0-388 GCF_001698545.2 Rhinopithecus bieti | reverse complement strand
AGCAAGGCGCCGGCGGGAGCTGGTTTTGTGGGTCGGTGGGTTCTCTGCGGAGGCGGCTGGGAAGGAGGGGTTGCAGTTGAAGCGGCTCAGGTTGCAGTTGAAGCGGCTCAGTTGACGAGGCCAGACCTCAGCAGTGCGAGCTGGAGCACGGCAGAGCCCAAGGCGCTTTCCCCGGAGGGTGGGGACAAGTGGGCGAGTAGCCGCCACGACTCGGCCTATCATGTCCTTGGAGACGACTGCAGCCACCGAGAACCGAGGCCGCCCCGAAGGCCAGTCGTCGGCGCGACCGCAGCGCCCTCGAGCGGGAATCAAAATTAAAAGTCGCGGAGGACCGGGCCTGTAGTCCCAGCTACTCGGGAGGCTGAGGCAGGAGAATTGCGTGAACCCG
>NW_016890444.1:0-391 GCF_001698545.2 Rhinopithecus bieti | reverse complement strand
GGTTATTTCAAAAGACCTGTAGAATGAGACAAAAGATTTGTAAACTATTCATCTGACAAAACTAATATGAATAATATACAAGAGACTCAAACAGCAGCAGAAATCAAACATTCTCATTAAAAAGCGGGCAAAGAATTTCAAGACATCTCTTGAGAGAAGGCATATGAATGTCCAATAGGAGTATTAAAAAATTCTCAACAACACTCAGAGAAATGCAAATAAAACCACAGTAAGATATCATTTCACCCTGGTTAAAGTGGCTATTATCAAAAGCACAAAATAAAACAAATGCCAGTGAGGATGTGAAGAAAAGGGAAGTCTTACACAGTGTCAGTAGAAATGTAAATTAGTATGACCATTGTGGAAAACAGTGTGGAGGTTCCTCAAAAAA
>NW_016890443.1:0-391 GCF_001698545.2 Rhinopithecus bieti | reverse complement strand
TTTAGATGAATGCACACTTACACATAGACATATAGCTTAGAAGGCATATAAGCTCTGGAAAAGTTTGTAATTTTGAGTAGGTCTAGTGAAAATTTCTAGGCCTTCTCCCTACACCCGGTTACAGAAATGAAGACTCTCTTCTCTCCCAGTTCATCTCCATCTCATTATTGGGCCATGAGAATAAGCAGCCTGACCATTGGTTTGGTCCGGGAATATGCATGTTTAGGGGCTGGGAATATAGGAGAGAGCCTGGCCTCTTAGAGCACCTTGAGGAAAGCCAGCCAGCCGAGGGAAGAGTGGGAGCACCAAAAGAGATGAGACTGGAGGAGCCTGACCTCACTGGGTTTCGAGAAATCAGGTGCATAGTTTTGTCTTTGAAAATCTGCCTTTT
>NW_016890442.1:0-389 GCF_001698545.2 Rhinopithecus bieti | reverse complement strand
TGAAGATTTTCTCCCACTCTGTGGGTTGTCTGTTTACTCTGCTGATTGTTTCTTTTGCTGTGCAGAAGTTTTTTAGTTTAATTAAGTCCCATCTATTTGTCTTTGTTTTGTTGCATTTGCTTTTGGGTTCTTGGTCATGAAGTCTTTGCCTAAGCTAATGTCTAGAAGGGTCTTTCCAATGTTATTGTCTATAATTTTATGGTTTCGGGTCTTAGATTTAAGTCTTGATCCATCTTGAGTTGATTTTGTATAATGCAAAAGGTGAGGATCCAGTTTCATTCTACCACATGTGGCTTGCCAATTATCCCAGCACCATTTGTTAAATAGGGTGTTCTTTCCCCACTTCATTTTTTTGTTTGCTTTGTCAAAGATCAGTTGGCTGCAGGTAT
>NW_016890441.1:0-991 GCF_001698545.2 Rhinopithecus bieti | reverse complement strand
ATTTTATTTTCTTTTATTTTATTTTATTTTATTTTATTTTATTTTATTTTATTTTTTTCTGAGATGGAGCCTCCCTCTGTCACCCAGGCTGGAGTGCAGTGGTGTGATCTTGGCTCACTGCAAACTCTGCCTCCTGGGTTCAAGAGATTCTCCTGCCCCAGCCTCTTGAGTAGCTGGGATTACAGGCACTCACCACCATACCCGGCTAATTTTGTATTTTAGTACAAACGGGGTTTCACCAGGTTGGTCAGGCTGGTCTCAAACTCCTGAACTCAAATGATCCTCCTGCCTCAGCCTCCCAAAGTGTTGGGGAATTACAGGCCTGAGCCACCGTGCCCACCTAACTTTTCAGTTTATAAACACTAATGCCTACTTGTGTCCCGTGGCCTTATCTCAGACACGTGAGGCTAATGTGCCTATGATACAGGTGGCAGAGCCGGCTCAGGGTCAGGAAGCTGCTGGAAGCCATCCAGCCACGTGGCGCAGAGCACAGCGTCTGGGACAGGGTCTTCGCGACAACTCTTGGGATCCTCTCTTCTCATCATTGTTATCTCAGAGAGCTTTCACTGTTGGATGAGAGGTTGACCCCGGGCCCCACCCCAGTGCTGCTGGGCCCTGTGGGCACTCACAGAGCGGTCCTTGCTGGCGTGACTCATACTCCTGAGTCTCAGGGGTTCCTGCGCCACCGAGAACCAACTCCCCAAGTGTCAGTCACTCGGCTCAGTGCCTGTATCATAAACTGGGCACCTTTAGCAAAAGTCTAGTGTGGAACTGTGTACCCTCCTCCCCAGCCCTTGGTAAAGACTGCAGTGCAGTGCAGATGGCAGAGCTGTGCCCGGGCTGCAGGCATACATTTACTGGGTATGTGCAGTGCAGATTTCAGGGCTGCACCTGAGCTGCAGGAACACATTTACTGGATGTGTGCAGTGTGGATTGCAGGACTGTGCCTGAGCTGCAGGTGCACATTTACCGGGTATGTGCAGTGCGGATT
>NW_016890440.1:0-310 GCF_001698545.2 Rhinopithecus bieti | reverse complement strand
GGGCATCATACACATCTTTAAAGAACCCCTTTTATAACTTTCTCCATAGTCCATCCTCCACTCTCTATTGGAAGGAGAAGGTAGGTACTTCTTTGCTGTCATTCACTTAATTTGGGGTAGGGTTAGCCAATACAGTCTATATAATGCCTGCTGGAGAGGCAAGAGGGGTGCTACCTCTCTTTGAGCTAATGTAGTTGGGATGGTTGAGAGAGCTCCACCCCACCATCTTGGAGTCACATTGTTTGGTGAAGAAGGCAAAGGATGCATCTTTTGTAGCCTTCACCTCGAGTATACTGTTGTGCAGTAAAGG
>NW_016890439.1:0-390 GCF_001698545.2 Rhinopithecus bieti | reverse complement strand
CTTAGCCTTATCTCTAACAAACGTTTGGTCATTAAAAAAATGTACAAAGTCATGGTGGGAAATTGACATAAAATTGAAGGCGCTTGAATTGAAGAGACCCTGAACTTTCTAAACAACATAAGAAAACATCCTAAGAAAGCTAGCAATTTGTTTTGCTTTTATCCTCCCTGAAATAATAAAACAATTTTCATTTCCTGAATCTTCCTTTTCCATGAATAGTACTTTATGTCAGTCCATATCTAAATGGCAATCAAGACTTGCCCTGCTTTTCTGGTGAAGAGAACAAAGATAGCTGACCTCAGGTCTGTTCCTCTCTAACTTGAATCTGCCTTTATGTGATGTTGCCCTAGGCCCAGTGGCCTCAGCAGCTCCTTCCCTATAAGCTCTCAT
>NW_016890438.1:0-1172 GCF_001698545.2 Rhinopithecus bieti | reverse complement strand
ATCCCAAAGATTAGTACCTATTAGAAATTTGGAAACATTATTAGAAAGTATTCTGTTCTTTCTATAATGGATTTTCATCCACTGAATAGTCTCAATTTATACAGTTTTACTGGTTTTAGTTTTGGTAACTTTTATTTGGCACTAGAACCTTTTGGCATCAATGATCTAAATATATACATACATGCATACCACACATAAGAGACTTTATACACATTTAAACATACATATATACCATTTCCATAGTATAAGCTCATATAGATTTATGTCAATATTGTGAAATTTCAAATTGAAAAAATTAGTTAAATTCCAATAATAGTTTGATTTCTTTTGAATCCAATTCGTGGAATTTAAGTAAATCTTTTGGAATTTCATTCTGTTGAAAGTGAAACATCTACATTATTTTGAACACCTTTATTAATTCATTTACAAAGGTGAACATTGAAGATGTATTTGCTTTCATGGTGATAATATGACTACATATTTTGTGTAGTCAATGTATCGCAAAACATTGTTTCTTCATAAATTAATAAACTTATAAAGCAGTTATATACAGGAAACTTGTTATAGTACATGTATAATTTATACTCCAAATAAGCTACAATATTTTGTAAGCTACAATGATCTAAATTTACAAGTATTCTATACATACTCAGAGAAACTCAACTATAAAATTTTGTGAAAGAGATGGTATTGGACACACATACACAAATTTATCATTATAGCAATATGTATTTTCTCTTCTTGCAGCCCATCGACAATTCAATTTTAGAAATGTCTGAGCTGACGAAGAATGATTTTGTAAATTGTGGTGTTTTACAATTATATTGATTTTAAATAACCAAGTTCTTTAATACATAGTTTCATGTTGTTAAAATAATTGAAAGTATTTAATCATAGTGTATCAATGGAATTTTAACTTTTGAAGCTTTTGGAAGACTTGCAATTATTGAAGACAAAGCATACAAGCAGGTAGACACTGAGATTGTCCTTGCAAAAGATAGAATGGAAAAAATTAAACATGAATGTAAACGTTCTACATAACTTAATTTTAAAATCCTATAATTGCATTTTAGAAAGTCTTAATTGATGGGAAAACCCTTTACTGTAGTTTTGGTTTTACTTGTATACATTTATTTTAGTATCATAAAAGAAATTGAAAGGATTATTGATTT
>NW_016890437.1:0-388 GCF_001698545.2 Rhinopithecus bieti | reverse complement strand
ACCCCACTGTCAATATTAGACAGATTAACAAGACAGAAGGTTAACAAAGATATCCAGGACCCGAACTCATCTCTGCACCAACCAGACCTAATAGACATCTCCAGAACTGTCCATCCCAAATCAACAGAATATGCATTCTTCTCAGCACCACATCACACTTGTTCTAAAATTGGAAGTAAAGCACTCCTCAGCAAATGTAAAAGAACAGAAATCACAACAAACTGTCTCTCAGACCCCAGTGCAATCAAATTAGAATTCAGGATTAAGAAACTCATTCAAAACTGCACAACTACATGGAAACTGAACAACTGCTTCTGAATGACTACTGGGTAAATAACGAAATGAAGGCAGAAATAAACATGTTCTTTGAAACCAATGAGAACAAAGA
>NW_016890436.1:0-989 GCF_001698545.2 Rhinopithecus bieti | reverse complement strand
TTTTTTAAATTATAGGTTGATTTTCTTGAACATAAAATAATATAAACAGAGGAGGCAAAAGAAAATGCATGAAATAACTGAAGCAGTGCATTATTTTGGTTCATAATTATTATAATCAGTTTTAAAGTTATATCTATATTTGATATCATGTCCCTGGTTTCTTTTTTTTTTTTTTTTTTTTAGGCGGAGTTTCACTATTGCCACCCAGGCTGGAGTGCAGTGGCGTGATCTCAGCTCACTTAGGTGGATCTAACCTCCACCTCCTGTGTTCAAGTGATTCTCCTGCCTCACTCTCCTGAGTAGCTGGGATTACAGACATGCACCACCAGGCCCAGCTAATTTTATTATTTTATTATTTTTTAGTAGAGACTGGTTTTAGTAGAAACGGGGTTTCACCATGTTGCCCAGGCTGGTCTCCAACTCCTGACCTCAGATGATCCACCTGCCTCAGCCTCCCAAAGTGCTGGGATTCCAGGCATGAGCCACCACTCCCAGACCCGTCACTGGTATCTTACTAAAGAAAGTATTTGTGATATATGTATTTGTAATTTTTTCATAAAATTACTTGCAGTCTTTTCAAAGTTGAATTTTATAGTTTGTAAATTTGAAATTATTGATACTGTCAACTGACTCTTCTTAGATGACCATAGTATTTTAATAAAGAAAATACTCTTTCTATAAGTGCTGTAGCACCTTGTAAACTAAGAATTAATTCTGGTCAACAGAAGACATTTCCAGTTCTACTTTTTTTTCTTCCTGAAGTATGTTAATATTTCAGTTCAGATCTTTTCATGGGCACCATCTTTTTATCTCCATTGAGAGAAACTTTCACAAAGATTTTACAAGTTTTTATACAACTTACTATGCAAAACAAAAAACATAACTCATCAAACAAGTTGTCTCTATTTAGGATTTTTTTAAATGTTTTGCCAAATTTAGATGCTTAAAAATCATAGACCTCTGAATTTTACTCCATTCCAGTATAGAAC
>NW_016890435.1:0-391 GCF_001698545.2 Rhinopithecus bieti | reverse complement strand
AAGTAAGTTCAAATATCTGTAAATATAGATGACCACATGCAATGAGTGGCAGTCTTATTGAAAAGCACAGCCTTAGGACATTCACTGAATACCCTTGTTTATTTCTCACTATCTTCTTTATTATGCTTATTGTACCCAGAGCAATTGTACCTGCGATAGAGACGGGTTTATTCATCTCACGCAGTTCCTTTTAATTTAATTTAATTTTATTTTTTGAGACAAGGTCTCGCTCTGTCTCCCAGGCTGGAGTGCAGTGGTGTGATAATGTAATAATGGTTTACTGCAGCTCAAACTCCTGGGCTTAAGCGATCCTCCTGCATCAAGCCTCCTGAGTAGCTGGGATTACAGGCACGCACCACCATGTCTGGCTAATTAAGGTTTTTTTTTTTTT
>NW_016890434.1:0-388 GCF_001698545.2 Rhinopithecus bieti | reverse complement strand
CAGGGGTGCGCGCGGTGGCTCACGCCTGTAATCCACGCACTTTGGGAGGCTGAGGCGGGTGGATCACGAGGTCAGGAGATCAAGAACAGCCTGGGCAACACAGTGAAACCCCATCTCTACTAAAATACAAAAGTTTGTGCGTGGCAGCATGCGCCTGTAATCCCAGTCACTTGGGAGGCTGAGGCAGGAGAATCACTAGAACCCGGAAGGTGGAGGTTGCAGTGAGCCGAGAATGTGCCACTGCACTCCAGCCTGGGCAACACAGCGAGACTCCATCTCAAAAAACAAAACAAAACAAAAAACCTGGAAGCAGTTTAACGTTTTGGTAATGCTGGCCTTTTCCACATTCATCAAAGACGTAGCAGTGGTAAGTATTACTCATACATCC
>NW_016890433.1:0-390 GCF_001698545.2 Rhinopithecus bieti | reverse complement strand
TGCAAACAGAGACAATTTGACTTCCTCGCTTCCTATTTGAATACCCTTTATTTCTTTCTCTTGCCTGATTGCCCTGGTCAGAACTTCCAATATTATGTTAAATAGGAGTGGTGAGAGACGGCATCCATGTCTTGTGCCGGTTTTCAAAGGGAACGCTTCCAGCTTTTGCCTATTCAACAGGACATTCGCTATGGGTTTGTCATAATATAGCTCTTATTATTTTGAGATATGTTCCATCAATACCTAATTTATTGAGAGTTTTAACATGAAGGGACGTTGAGTTTTATCAAAGGCCTTTCTGCATCTATTGAGATAATTATGTGGTTTTGTCTTTGATTCTGTTTATCTGATGGGTTATGTTAATTGATTTGCATATGTTGAACCAGCCTT
>NW_016890432.1:0-2013 GCF_001698545.2 Rhinopithecus bieti | reverse complement strand
GGATGCAGGGGATCCCACTTGGGAATTCAGATTTGCCACCCTACCCTTGTATAAGCTGCGTCCCCGCCCCTAGGAGACTTGGTGGGGACCATGGTGGCCCCACTCTGAGGGACCCTATTTGCTGAAATGCAGACCTGTGGGGACACATCAGTGGTCTGTGAGGGCCGGAGGGGAACCCTGGAATTGAGTTTGCTCCTTGAAGTCTGCAGGTGTGCCCCAGAGATGACGCAGAGGAGGGGTGCCGGGTGGGGTGGCTGAGACCAGACACCTGGCTCCTGCCAGTACTGATCAGGGCCCGCCAGCTTCAGATCCAATTCCGGACCCCAGACTGGCCTCTGAAGGCTCTTGCTGGCTGTGGCTGGCTGAGGACGCTTCTCCTGGCCAGGAACCCTCCAAGGGTGCTGGCCGTGGCCTGAGGATGCTTCTCCTGGCCTGAACCCTCCAAGGGTGCTGGCCATGGCCTGAGGACGCTTCTCCTGGCCGGAACCCTCCAAGGGTGCTGGCTGTGGCTGGCCTGAGGACTCTTCTCCTGGCCGGAACCCTCCAAGGGTGCTGGCCGTGGGTGAGTCTGAGTGTTCTTTGCCGAGATGAACTGGATCTGTCAAAGACACTTTCGTGCAAATTTAGTGAGTGGAAGAGGCCTCAGGCCTAATTTGTGCCAATTGGATTAAGGTGTGAGTGCAGTCTGATGACAAACACGCTCAAATGAGAATCAGCTTAATGTGGCTCAGGCCTGGTTCTGATTAAATTGTTTCTCCTTCACCTGTTTGGAAACAGCGGCTAAAGGTCAATTTATTCTGGTGGTTGAAGGAGCTTCCGCTTTTACCCGCCCTCCTTAGAGCCCACAGGCCCGAGCTGCTGGAGGAGAAAGCGCTCGCCACTGGCCACTGCCCCTCCCCAGGGCCTCTGGCTGGCCTGGAGTTGGGGTGGGTCTGAGTGCCCAGGGCTTTTGCTCCAGAGTGGGTTCCGGGAGGGGCGCAGGTGCTGGAAAACGATGCTGGCTGCAGGAAAGAACTCAGAAGCTTGATCTTGGGCAGGGTCTTCAGGATCCGGCCCTGCCCCATGTCCTCAGCCTCCTCCTTCCTCTGAGTCCCCTCCTTTCCCTGCAGAGCAGAGCCTGGGAGCTGGTGGGAGGGGGGTGCGCTGACAGCAGACCCCCCTACGGCCTCTAACCCTGCCCTGCCCTCTGTGCAGTTTGGCCTCTGGGCCTCATGGCTGGCCTGGCTGGCTATCACCACACTGGCCTTCCTGAAGGTGTACCACAACTACCGTCAGGAGGACCTGCTGGACAGCCTGATCCATGAGAAGGAGCTGCTGCTGGCCCGGCCGTCCCCACGCACCTCCTTCCACGAGGAGAAGAGCGCCATCATTTAGGCACAGCGCGGGCAGGGGAGCTGGCCCCTGACCTCCCGGCTGCGCTTGGGGCATGGGCCTGCCTGGGGAAGCAGCTGGGGGGCTCTGCCTGGGCCCTGGCCACATGCAGCCCTGCGTGTGTCTCCTCGAGCGTAGGGAGGTGAGCACCCCAGTGCCCACTTGTGAGCCTAGCAGTGGACTGGGTGGGTGCTGGCTCCCTAATGAGGATGGTGCAGAGAGACTATGGGTGTGGGGCGGGGGGTGGGGGGGCACCTCCAGGCCTCGCACAGGGCCCCATGGCTGTCCCAGTAGGACCTGACTGGCCAGCCTCGGTGGAGGGCGTCCAGCTGGTCTCCCCAACCCTGGCCAGATGCTGTCTTCATGCCAGCTGGCCCAGGGGTGGCCAGACGTCACTCAGCCCTGAACGAATTCTGCATGAATTCTGCCATCCAGGCAGAGGCTACGTGTGGGGAGGAGCTCACAGCATCTTCCAGCCTCTGACCCCGGGTTGGCCCCTCCCCGGCTGAGTCCCCTCCTGGGTGGGTGCCATAGGCCTGGGAGACCCCGCGGCCGGGCTCAGGGAGGCTTCTAAGGTCTGTGAGTTCGCCTCACTGTGTGTGGGTCCTGTCTGTGCTTGGCTGAGGGGCAGGGAGGTGGTAA
>NW_016890431.1:0-325 GCF_001698545.2 Rhinopithecus bieti | reverse complement strand
AGTCATCTGAAAAGGTCATGATCTTTCATGAATTCATCTCTAAGTCTTTGACTTCCTTTGCCAAAACCTGCACGCCCCCCACATCCTCAAACCAAAAAAACAAAACAAAACAAAAAAACTAAAACAAAAAAACACAAAACTAGCCAGTGAATGTTCAGGTATATTCCAGTGTATGAAGTTTTGTGTTTTTTCTTCCTATCTCTTGTCATTAACTTTTTTATCAGTAATAATCAAATATATTTGTATTCTGGAAACTGTTTCTCTGTGTGTAAATCCAACAAATTCTGTTGAGAATGAACAAGAATTAAGTTTAATAATAAAGAAT
>NW_016890430.1:0-1326 GCF_001698545.2 Rhinopithecus bieti | reverse complement strand
AAAACATGTGCAAAATAAACAACTGAATGAACTGAGAATATTTCTTACTCATTTGTCAGATTCATATTTCCAAATGAACACTTGATTTTTTTTTTTTTTTTTTTTTTTTTTTAAGACAGGGTCTCGCAAAGGGTCTCGCTCTGTCACCCAGGCTGGAGTGTAGTGGTGCAATCTTGGCTTACTGCAGTCTCCTCTCAGGCTCAAGCGATCCTCCCACCTCAGCTTCCCAAGTGCTTGGGCCTACTGGCCCATACCACCACGCCCAGCTAATTGTTTTTTGTTTGTGCTTTTGAATTGTTTTGTTAGAGAAAGGGTTTTGCCATGTTTCTCAGGCTGGTGTTGAACTCCTGGACTCAAGTGATCCACCCACCTCGGTCTCCCAAAGTGCTGGATTACAGGCATGAGACACCAAACCTGATCCACCCACCTGACATCTTTTTTAGATGGGATAGCCTACTCCTGCCTGAAGTTTCATACAACAATACTAAGCATTCACCTCCTTTTCCTAATTGATTCTGTTTTCCTAACTAGCTGTGCCCTTCAGTATTCTACCAACATTTCTCTGTCTTCCAGGCTTAAATGCTGCCATCTTAAAAAAAAAAAAAAATTCTGAATAAATGCTAAGTATCAAAAAACTGAAAGCTGCCTCACTGTCTCACTTCCCTGTTTTCTTCCCTGTGGTCACCAAAAAATTTAAGTCTTCCTACGCAAATTTTCTTTGTTTAAAATTTTGTATCTTACTCTTGCCCATTACTACTTATTTATTTATTTTGAGATGTGGTCTTATTCCCTCGCCCAGGCTGGAGTGCAGTGGCATGATCATGACTCACTGCAGCCTTGACCTCCTGGGCTCAAGTGATCCTTCCACCTCAGTCTCTGGAGTAGCCAGGACCACATGTGCATCTACCACACCTGGCTAATTTTCAAATTTTCATAGAGATGGGGATCTCATCACCTTGCCCAGGCTGATCTTGAAGTCCTGCATTCAAATGATCGTCCTATCTTGGCCTCCCAAAATGCTAGAATTATAGACGTGAGCCACTGCACCCAGTGCCTATTACTATCAATGATATACCAACTTCATAGTAATTTATCAGTTTATATATTTAGCCAGCCCTGACATTCTCATAAAATAGTTTTATAATGTTCTATTATTTAAAATGTGAATTTTTTATTTAAAATGTCAGAGATAAGACCAGGTGCAGTGACTCACACCTGTAATCCCAGCACCTTGGGTTGCCGAGGCTGTCAGATCACAAGGTCAGGAGTTTAAGACCAGCCTGGCCAATATGGTGAAGCCCCATCACTACTGAAAATACAAATATT
>NW_016890429.1:0-611 GCF_001698545.2 Rhinopithecus bieti | reverse complement strand
TGGAGAAGTTTGGTAGCACTGTTTTGGGCACCTGAGACGGGATATTTTGGATCGCATTAAAGTCTATGGTGACAAAGCAATTATCCTCAGAAAAAAACTAGAAAGAAGCTTTCTGAGAGACTTCTTTGTGAAGTTTGAATTCACCTCACAAGGTTGCACCTTTCTATTCATGGAGCAGTTTGTTTAAGATCTTTTCTTGGAATCTGCGAAGTGATATTTGGCAGGGCATTGTGGCCTATGGTGAAAAGGAAATATCCTTGGATAAAACAGGAAAGAAGTTTTCTGAGAAACTGCTTTGTGATGTGTTAATTCATCTCACAGATTTTCATGATTCTTTTCATGGATCAGTTTTGTAGCACTGTTTTGGGTAATGTGAGAAGGGATATTTTGGATTGCGTTGAAGAATATGGTGACAAAGGAAATATCCTCAGATAAAACTAGAAAGAAGCTTTCTGAGAAAGTTCTTTATTATGTGTGAATTCATCTCACAGAGTTACACCTTTTTTTCATGGAACAGTTTTCTAACACTGTTTTCATGGAATTTGCAAAGTAATGTTAGGGAGTGCATTTAAGCCTGTTGTGAGAAAGAAAATATCCTCAGATATTAATTA
>NW_016890428.1:0-1239 GCF_001698545.2 Rhinopithecus bieti | reverse complement strand
AAAGTTAAAGATTTTTAAGTTTATATATGTGTATATGCAGGGTATAAAGAATAAAAATGGATTATTATTGTATTCCTTACAATTAACATGAAGAACTTCTGTTCTTCAAAAGATACTATTAAGAGAGTGAAAAGACAAGCCACAGAATGGGATATATTATGTGATACATATCTCCAAAATTTTTTTTTTTACTAAGGATGTGTTAAGAACACCAAAATCAATATAAACAAGACAAAATTTAACAGAAAAAATAGCAAAAGTATAGAATACGCACTGCACAAAATATTCCAAATGACTAAAAAAAATGTGACAACATGCTTTACATCATTAGGCATCAGGAAATTAAACTTATAATGACATTGCCACTGCGTGTCAACTTGGGTGGCTAAAAGGGAAAAAAATGCCAAATTTTAGTGAATGTGGAGAAACAGAAACTGTAATACGCAGCTGATGGGAGTGTAAATTTATATGGCCATTTTGAGACTTATATGCCACTTTGGTAGCATATAAGAAAGCTGGATGTATGCAATGTCCTACGATCTAGTAGTTCCACATACAGGTAAATACTTAGGGAAATCCACACACGAGTATAATTATCACCAAAAAATATGTGCAAGATTGTTCATACAGCACAATATATAATATTGCAGACATAATGAGTAGAATTAATAAGTGAATTTTCCTACATTCATATGATGGAATACATTGTAGCAATACAATGACTGAATAGCTACCATATCCAAGGGCATAAATAAAACATGGGAAAATTATGTTGAGCTAAAGAAGCTAAACACAAAAGACTGCATATCATATGATTCTACTTACATAAATTTAAAATCAGACAAAAAAAGGCCATTGGAGGTAAAGATAGTAGTTACTTTTGTGGGGAGGGATCAAGATAACTGAGAACTGCAAAGGGACACAAAGGGGACTTGTAGGGAATTATGCATTATACTAACTTTTAATTTGAGTGGTCATTACATAGGTATGTTCACTGTGCAATTTCATTCAGCAATATAATTATAATTTCTATACTTTTATATATGTCATACTGTAATGACTAAATGTATGTGAAAAAATTGGAAGGCAGGAGAGAGTGTGGCAGAAAGTACAAGGAGCTTATCCTCCTGAAATTTCATCTTCCAAAGCAAGGAATTTCCTGTTTTCTTGCATAAATTTTTAAACATCATTAAAAATAATTGTGGTTCCAAACCGGTGTTGTTTTTGAAATTCTTTTAG
>NW_016890427.1:0-1307 GCF_001698545.2 Rhinopithecus bieti | reverse complement strand
GGCTAGCAGTCTATCTATTTTGTTGATCTTTTCAAAAAACCAGTTCCTGAGTTCATTAATTTTTTGAAGGGTTTTCGTGTCTCTCTCTCCTTCGGTTCCGCTCTGATCTTAGTTATTTCTTGTCTTCTGATAGTTTTGAATTTGTTTGCTCTTTCTTCTCTAGTTCTTTTAATTGTAATGTCAGGGTGTTGATTTTGGACCTTTCCTGCTTTCTCTTGTGGTTATTTTAGTGCTATAAAATTCCCTCTACACACTGCTTTAAATGTGTCCCAGAGATTTTGGTATGTTGTGTCTTCGTTCTCATTGGTTTCAAAGAACGTCTTTACTTCTGCCTTCATTCATTATTTACCCAGTAGCCATTCAGGAGCAGGTTGTTCAGTTTCCATGTAGATGTGTGGTTTTCAATGAGTTTCTTAATTTTGAGATCCAATTTGATTGCACTGTGGTCTGAGTAACAGTTTGTTGTGATTTCCGTTCTTTTATATTTGCTGAGCAATGTTTTAGTTTCAATTATGTGTTCAGTTTTAGAATAAGTGTGATGTGGTGCTGAGAAGAATGTATATTCTGTTGATTGGGGATGGAGAGTTCTGCAGATGTCTATTAAGTCCACCTGGTCCAGAGCTGAGTTCAAGTCCTGGATATCCTTACTAATTTTGGGTCTCATTGATCTGTCTAATATTGAGAGTGGGGTGTTAAATCCTCCCACTACTATGGGAGTCTAAGTCTCTTTGTAGGTGTCTAAGAACTTGCTTTATTAATCTGGGTGCTCTTGTGTTGGGTGCATATATATTTAGGTTAGTTAGCTCTTCTTGCTGCATTGTCTTTCCATAATATTCTATGTCAATTAAAACTGCCATTAAGAATTGATGGTTATTCTTTCAGAATGTTTATTTGCCTAAACACACCTGAACATATGCATTTTGCAGAAGCTATCAAAATAACACACACATACACTGCGAAAGTATATATATATATGTCAGGAACATCTTTCTTTTTTTCACTTTTATTTATTTATTTATTTTAAATTATACTTTAAGTTCTAGGGTACATGTGCACAACGTGCAGGTTTGTTACTTACATATACATGTGCCATGTTGGTGTGCTGCACCCATTAACTCATCATTTACATTAGGTGTATCTCCTAATGCTATCCCTTCCCCTCTCCCCGCCCCATGACAGGCCCCAATGTGTGATGTTCCCCACCCTGTGTCCAAGAGTTCTCATTGTTCAATTCCCACCTATGAGTGAGAACATGTGATGTTTGGTTTTCTGTCCTTGAGATAGTTTGCTCAGAATGATGGTTTTCA
>NW_016890426.1:0-611 GCF_001698545.2 Rhinopithecus bieti | reverse complement strand
GTGTCCTAACCATAGGAATTCAGAGCAAACTTAAGAGTTTCCACCCAACTTCTCTTAGAGTCCAGAGAAGAATGAATCAATCTGCTGAACCTATAGACTCACAATTTTACTCCTTTACCCGACCTCTTATTATGTCAGTCTCCACCTTGCTTTTATATTACTTGTAACGAATTTTCTAATTCCTACTCTGTATTAGACGTATTTTCCACCTTTTACATTGGTGACTTATGGACTTTTGAAGCTTCATTTCCTCCAGTTTCCTGCAATAAAGACAAGTACCTGGTTCTTACACGCATATATAACCTATGTCCCACTTGAAGCCTCCAGGTGATCTATAATCACAAATTATACTCACTTGAAGTCTAACTTGCTTCTCTCAACACGAATCTGATTGCAGAGGGTATTGAATGACAGACTAAGAAGTTTGAATTTGTATTAGGTAGACAAAACTTCAACATTGGGAACATCTGAGAACAGAAATGACATGCCACTATCAATGTCTTAAGAAAGTGAATCAGTGAACACTCTGCGTGGACTAAATGAGGTATTGTATTCAAATTACCTTGCACTGACTTTAACACATATTAAACATGTAATATTAATAGGTATTA
>NW_016890425.1:0-610 GCF_001698545.2 Rhinopithecus bieti | reverse complement strand
ATTGTGCAATCTACCCATCTGACAAAGTGCTAATATCCAGAATCTACAGAGAACTTAAAGAAATGTACAAGAAAAAAAACCAAACAACCCCATCAAAAGTGGGCAAAGATATGAACAGACACTTCTCAAAAGAAGACATTTATGCAGCCAACAAACATATGAAAAAATGCTCATCATCACTGGTCATCAGAGAAATGCAAATCAAAACTACAATGAGATATCATCTCACACCAGTTAGAATGGCAATCATTAAAAGTCAGGAAACAACAGACGCTGGAGAGGATGTGGAGAAATAGGAACGCTTTTACACTGTTGGTGGGAGTGTAAATTAGTTCAACCATTGTGGAAGACAATGTGGCGATTCCATGGAATACTATGCAACCATAAAAAAGGATGAGTTTATGTCCTTTGGAGGGACAGGGATGAAGCTAGAAACCATCATTCTCAGCAAACTATCACAAGGACAGAAAACCAAACACCTCATGTTCTCACTCACAGGTGGAAGTTGAACAATGAAAACACATGGACACCGGGCAGGGAACATAACACACCGGGGCCTGTCAGTGGGTGGGAGGCTGGGGAGGGATAGCATTAGGAGAAATACCTAATG
>NW_016890424.1:0-1243 GCF_001698545.2 Rhinopithecus bieti | reverse complement strand
AAAGAAAAGTGACTCATCTTCTTATGTTCCTTACGCTGAGCTAAGTTCTGCATCTCAGCACCTCCATTCATTGATCTTGATTCTTTTCCATGAAGTTCTGAGTTGGCAACTTGGATGGCAAGAGAAACAACAGAATACAATGGAAAGAAAATCAGGTGAATCTGAGTCTGGACCCCATCTTAAGCACTTTACTGGATTTGAAATCTTGACCAAGTTGCATCAGTTCTGTAAGGCATCTATCTGATGGAGATACTGCAACTTACCCAACAAGTTTATTAGGAGGATTAGAAGTAATTTCTAGGCCAGGCGTGGTGGCTCAGCCTGTAATTCCAGCACTTTGAGAGGCCAGGGCGGGCGGATCACGACGTCAGGAGATCAAGACCATCCTGGCTAACACGGGGAAACCCCGTCTCTACTAAAAAATACAAAAAATTAGCCGGGCATGGTGGCAGGTGCCTGTAGTACCAGCTACTCGGGAGGCTGAGGCAGGAGAATGGCGTGAACCCAGGAGGCGGAGCTTGCAGTGAGCCGAGATCGCGCCACTGCGCTCCAGCCTGGGCGACAGAGCAAGACTCTGTTTCTAAATAAATAAATAAATAAAGTCTATAAAATGCCTTCACATAGAGAGTGCTTGGTAAAATTACAATTAAGAATTCTTTTCTGGGCCGGGCGCGGTGGCTCAAGCCTGTAATCCCAGCACTTTGGGAGGCCGAGGCAGGCGGATCACGAGGTCAGGAGATCGAGACCATCCTGGCTAACCCGGTGAAACCCCGTCTCCACTAAAAAATACAAAAAACTAGCCGGGTGAGGTGGTGGGCGCCTGTAGTCCCAGCTACTCGGGAGGCTGAGGCAGGAGAATGGCGTAAACCCGGGAGGCGGAGCTTGCAGTGAGCTGAGATCCGGCCACTGCACTCCAGCCTGGGCGACAGAGTGAGACTCCGTCTCAACAACAACAACAACAACAACAACAACAACAACAACAACAAAAAATTCTTTTCTGCCCAGGCGGCGTGGCTCACGCCTGTAATCCTAGCGCTTTGGGAGGCCAAGGCGGGCAGATCACGAGGTCAGGAGATCAAGACCATCCTGGCTAACACAGTGAAACCCCATCTCTATTAAAAATACAAAAAAATTAGCCAAGCATGGTGGTGCATGCCTGTAGTCCCAGCTACTGGGGAGGCTGAGGCAAGAGAATGGCGTGAACACGCCGAAATTGCACCACTGCACTCCAGCCTAGGTGACA
>NW_016890423.1:0-1174 GCF_001698545.2 Rhinopithecus bieti | reverse complement strand
TGATTGATTGATTGATTGAGACGGAGTCTTGCTCTGTCACCCAGGCTAGAGTGCCGTGGCTCAATCTCAGCTGACTGCAACCTCCACCTCCTGTTTCAAGCAATTCTCCTGCCTCAGCCTCCTGAGTAGCTGAGACTACAGACGTGTACCACCATGCCCAGCTAACTTTTGTATTTTAGTAGAGACGGGATCTCACCATGTTGGTCAGGCTGGTCCTGAACTCCTGAACTCAAGTGATCTGTCTGCCTTGTTCCCCAAAGAGCTGGGATTACAGGTGTGAGCCACCACGCCCGGCCAATTTTACTCTCTTTAGAATTGCAAAAGTAGGAATCTAACTCATATACAGACATTCTAGAAAGTCTGATTTCAAAATCTTCTCAAAAGAAAGAGAGTGGGAGCAAGAGAGAAAACAGAGAAAGCAGAAGATAAAATGACATTGTTTGAACAGGGATGGAAACTGAATAAGAAATTTGGTCACTAAACACTTTAGTATCTATCATTTATTTAAGATTGTAATTTGGTTATTTATCACTAGAAAGTGATTAATAATCTGAAATTTATTTTATAATAATACTATTAAAACATTTATTTAATTTTGGAGGAAGTTTGTTATAGATTGGTTTATACTTACCACTGAATATTAAAATGTTTACTGGGAGTAGTTTCAAATAGTATTTAATGATATAGGGAATTATTACAACAGTAATAATCAGGAAAAAAGTAGGATAGATATGGAATTATGCCATAGGATCTTAATTTTGTAAAAAACAGAGAAAACCAGTAAAAGAAATTATAACTGGAAGGAATACATCAAAGTGGTTTGCAGTTATCACTCATGAAATTTAGGTGAACTTAATTTTTTTCCCTATGTATCCATCTGTGTTTTAATACCACAGACATGCTTTAGATCTGCCCATATATTGTGGCTTTCAGAGGGCTATAAACCATTGTGACTCAGAAATATCTAAGAATTTTTATCTCTCAAGAACAAATTTTCACCCCCTTGGGGTGTCATTATCTGTTGAGAATGCATGCAATAGTTCAAGAGCCAACAGGCTCCAATTCAGTAAGTTTAGGGTAGAAAAAAATTAAGTACATTTTTAAAATAGAGCTCCAGTGTTTCAAAGGCAATGTGCAAATGTACCTACTTAATATTATTCTAATTTTTTCAGGA
>NW_016890422.1:0-1236 GCF_001698545.2 Rhinopithecus bieti | reverse complement strand
ATGTAAAAGTTAAAAGTGAAAAGAAAATTCCTTGCAAAAAACGGGTAGCAATGTTAGTTCCATATGATGCAATTTGTTGAGATATATTATAGCTCACTTAATTTATGGATAACTCTTGTTACTTCTTCCTGCCTTCACTCTTTTTTTCTTTTCTTTTATTCTTTTTTTCTGTAGAGTATCCCACAATCTGAATTGTTGTGGTCTCAATATTCTAGTGCTATTATATAATATCTTATCCTGTAAATGTTTCTGGCAAATTTATGTCCTACATGAATACTCAGACTCAGAGATGGTTTTGACTCTTAATTACTTCATAGGTGGTGTTGCATTCTTTCATTATTAAATGTGTGAAGTCTAGTTGCTCTTTTGTGAACTTAGCAGCCATTTATGATCAATGTCCAAGTAAATTAATTCATTAAAGTTCACAAAATTGTGGTACTAAAATTGTTTCAACAATAAATATAAATGTATTCTGGTTTCCTCTTGCTGAAACTTATTTGTATATCTTAATTGTTAAGTTTGGTCATTGCTTTGTGAAATTGATAATTTTGGTACCTTTAGAATCATCTCCATTGATTATTTTTTCACTTGTATTTATTTACTTTTATTAGTTTAACTCATTGAATGGTACAGCATCATATGTTAAAAGACCCAAGGCCAGGTGTGGTGGCTCATGCCTGTAATCCCAACGCTTTGGGAGGCCAAGGCGAGAGGATCACCTGAGGTCAGAAGTTCGAAACCAGCCTGGTCAACATGATGAAATCCCATCTCTACTAAAATACAAAAGTTAGCTGGGTGTGGTGGTTGGCACCTGTAATCCCAGCTCCTGGAGAGGCTGAGGCAGGAGAATCTCTTGAACCCAGGAGACGGAGGTTGCAGTGAGCCAGGATCGTGCCATTGCACTCCAGCCTGGGCAACAGAGCAAGACTCCATCTCAGAAGAAAAGAAAAGACCCGAAGGAAAGAAGATAGGCAAAATGAGGACTAATAAAATATTTTGCAAACTTATATAATGAATAACTTAATATAGAATATATAAAGAACTTTTATAATTGGGAATGGTTAATATATTAAAAAATACGTAGTTATAAAGAATGATTAAGACCTAGTATTTTATATACAGCAGAGTGGCTACAGTTAATAATAATTGAATTGTACATTTTAAAATAAATAAAAAATATATATAGTTAGATTGTTTCTAATAAAATGGATACTTAGCAGATAAATAACCCTTTTT
>NW_016890421.1:0-749 GCF_001698545.2 Rhinopithecus bieti | reverse complement strand
TTGAACACAGGGCGGGGAACATCACACACGGGGGTCTGTCATAGGGTGGAGGGAGAGGGGAGGGATAGCATTAGGAGATATACCTAATGTAAATGACGAGTTAACAGGTACAGCACACCAACATGGCACACATATACATATGTGACAAACGTTGTGCACATGTACCCTAGAACTTAAAATAATTAAAAGAAAAAAAGAGCCTGACATCCCCCCCCTCAAAAAAAAATATAGCATTGCAAGAAAGGGAGATAGGAGGGAGAAAATGGGTAGGAAGGAGGAAAAGGAAGGGGAAGAGGGGAGTGAGTAAGGAAGAGGGAGAGGTGGCAGGAGGAACAGGGGAGCCGGAAGGAGGGTGTTGAATCCCAGGAAATGAGGATTGAGATGGAGTGGAAACAGGAGGGCGGGGAGGATGAGAGGATCCTGCCTGAGCCCCAGAACCCTGCACAGCAGTTTTAGACTGGGAATGGAATTCAGAGTCGGGAGGCCTGAGCTTCCATCTCAGTGAGATATGAGAATGCTGACCAGTCGTGTGGTTAAGCAATGCACAGAACTGTTTATACTTCAGACACAACATCTCTAGGGTGGCAGCGTGTCCCAGCCCACGTCTGCTCATGCCTATGCACCTGCCTCTGTTTGCCTGTCTCCATCTATCATTGATCTATCTACCCATCTCTGACTAACTATCTATCTATCTATCTATCTATCTATCTATCTATCTAATCTATCTGTTTATCATCTATCACCTATCT
>NW_016890420.1:0-392 GCF_001698545.2 Rhinopithecus bieti | reverse complement strand
CTTTTTTTTTTTTTTTTGGGGGGGGGCTTCTCTTTTTCCCCCGGCGGGGGGGCGGGGGGGGGGGTCCGCCCCCCCCCCAGCCCGGGTGGGTGGAACACAAAAAGGGGGTTTTTTTCATTTTTTTTTTTTTTTTTTTTTTTTTTTTTTTTTTGAGGTGGAGTCTCTCTCTGTCGCCCAGGCTGGGGCGCAGTGGCGGGATCTCAGCTCACTGCAAGCTCCGCTTCCCGGGTTTACGCCATTCTCCTGCCTCAGCCTCCTGATTTCTGCATTTTCAACTGAGGTACCGGTTCATCTCACTGGGGTATGTTGGACAGTTGATGCTGGTCCGCGGGTGCAGCCCGACCAGCGAGAGCTGAAGCAGGGTGAGGCATCGCTTCACCTGGAAAGCACAA
>NW_016890419.1:0-389 GCF_001698545.2 Rhinopithecus bieti | reverse complement strand
TGTGTGTGTGAGTGTGTGTGTGTCGTGTGTGTGTGAGTGTGAGTGTGAGTGTGTCTGTGTCTGTGTGAGTGTGAGTGTGTCTGTGTCTGTGTGTGTGAGTGTGACTGTGTCTGTGTGTGTGAGTGTGAATGTGTGTGAGTGTGAGTGTGTATGTGTCTGTGTGTGTGTGAGTGTGTGTGTGTGTGTGTGTGAGTGTGAGTGTGTGTCTGTGTGTGTGTGAGTGTGAGTGTGTATGTGTCTGTGTCTGTGTGAGTGTGAGTGTGTCTCTGTGTGTGTGAGTGTGAGTGTGTGTGTGTGTGTGTATGTGTGTGTGTGTGTGTGTGTGTGTGTGTGTGTGTGTGTGTGTGTGTGTGTGTGTGAGTGTGAGTGTGTATGGTGTGTGTGTGTGA
>NW_016890418.1:0-390 GCF_001698545.2 Rhinopithecus bieti | reverse complement strand
AAGGAATGATACCAGCTCCCTTTGTACCTCTCTTAGAATTTGGCTGTGAATCCATCTGGTCTTGGACTTTTTTTGGTTGGTCGTCTCTTAATTACCACCTCAATTTCAGAACTTGTTACCGGTCTATTCAGGGATTCAATTGCTTCCTGGTTTAGTCTTGGGAGGGTGTGTACGTCCAGGGATTTATCCATTTCTTCTAGACTTTCTGTTTATTTGCATAGAGGTTTTATAGTATTCGCTGATGGTAGTTTGTATTTCTGTGGGATCAATGGTGATATCCCCTTTATCATTTTCGTTGTGCCTATTTGATTCTTCTCTCTTTTCTTCTTTATTAGCCTGGTTAGTGGTCTATCTATTTTGTTGATCTTTTCAAAAAACCAGCTCCTGGGT
>NW_016890417.1:0-392 GCF_001698545.2 Rhinopithecus bieti | reverse complement strand
GCAGCAACCTCTTTGGACTCGGCTCCGGCCCAAGTCCTGCTCAGCGGCCTTTATAAGCTCCAAACGTCTGAAGTCAGGCCCTGCACGCCCGGCTCAGGCCTCACTGTGGCCTCCCCGTGCTCAGCTCCTGCCCTCCGTTGGCCTTCCACGAGCGGGCTTCTGTCTGCTCAGCTCTTTCCTCCCGGTGGCCTCTGCAGGCCCACGCTGTCCTCGAGTCAGCCTCTCCAGGGATCGCTCCTGCTCCCGGCGGCCCCTGCAGGCCTCCGCCGGCCCAGCTCCAGCCTCTCGGCGGCCTCTCCAGCTGCCAGACTTTCTCAGGTCAACCTCTCCAGGCCCAGCTCCTCCTGCCTGCCACTGGCCTCTTCAGGCCCAGCCCCGCTCACACCTCTGGG
>NW_016890416.1:0-613 GCF_001698545.2 Rhinopithecus bieti | reverse complement strand
AATGGTAAGGCGGTGTAGAAAATGGACAAGAGGCCAGGTGCAGTGGCTCACGCCTATAATCTCAGCACTTCGGGAGACTGAGGCGGGAGGATCACTTGAACCTAGGAGTTTGACACCAGCCTGGGCAACACAGCAAAACTCTCTCTACAAAAAACTGTAGGCCGGGTGCGGTGGCTCAAGCCTGTAATCCCAGCACTTTGGGAGGCCGAGATGGGCGGATCACAAGGTCAGGAGATCGAGACCATCCTGGCTAACACGGTGAAACCCTGTCTCTACTAAAATACAAAAAAAAAAAAAAACTAGCCGGGCGAGATGGCGGGCGCCTGTAGTCCCAGCTACTCGGGAGGCTGAGGCAGGAGAATGGCGTGAACCCGGGAGGTGGAGCTTGCAGTGAGCTGAGATCCGGCCACTGCACTCCAGCCTGGGTGACAGAGCGAGATTCTGTCTCAAAAAAAAAAAAAAAAAATTGTAAAATTAGCTGGGCATGGTGGCTGCACCTGTAGTCCCAGTTACTTGGGAGGCTGAGGGAGGAGGATCACTTGAGCCTGGAAGGTTGAGGCTATAGGAGCCATGATCATGCTCCTACACTCCAGCCTGGTTGACAGAGCGAGAA
>NW_016890415.1:0-1310 GCF_001698545.2 Rhinopithecus bieti | reverse complement strand
GGGGCTGCCGCAGAAGCAGGCAGGGGCAACCCTGAAAGGGGTGCAGGCAAAGGCGGGGCCTCCGACATGGCTGCTGGAGGTAGCAGGCCCCAGGCTGGGAGTGCTCAGTAGCCATCGTTAGCCCAGGTAACCTCGTAGTCGGGGTACTTGGCTTTGATTTTCTCAGTTGAAATGGCGTGCTGGGCAGGACCATAGGCCATGGAGTAGCCGTACACGTGAATCTTCTTGTCCTGGCTCTGGTGGGAGATGCGTCCGCCGCCCAGACACTCACAGTCACAGCTCTGCTTCTGCATGTCGCCCGACACTTTGTCCCACGTTAACTTTAAACAATGATACTGTCTTGATATATTTTGACCACTGCCTTGAGGGCACAAAATAACATAACTAATTAGTAAGCATTTCAGGGAGTTTAGTGCTCAGGATTTGGGTCAGGGTCATTGCTGTGACTGCAGGTGTTCCCAAAGATAAGCAAGAACTGAGTAAAACATACTGGTTAAGTTAACTCTTTCCTCTCGAGGTCATGCTTAATGTTGAATGCAGGTGAAAGTCAAAACCTGAGAGCCATAAAGTTAATTTCTATATCCCAAAGTATAGTTAGTGAAATTATATTTCTCTCCAGATAGATTCATTACACTTATTTAGTAATCATTTATTGAATGCCTAATATACTTTGTGGCGTGTGCTAGCATGAGATTATAGAGGTAAAGAAGTTAGACATGGCCCCTGCCCTGAAGGAGTTGACAATCCAATAAACGCAGATGTCATTAGCTGTGTGCGAGAATATGACAGAGGTCTCATGGCTGAGACCTGAAGGATAAAGAGAGATCAGCCAGGTGAAAAGGGAAAGGCAAGGCAATAAATAGCATGCTCAAAGTCCTGGAGGTGAAGGATCATATTGACTTGGAGGAGCAAAAGAAGTTCAGTGTGGCTGGAGGGGAGAGAGGAGAAGGTGAGTTGGGGTAGATTATGGAGGACCTTATACAGGCTGTTAAAGACGTTTTGCTTCATCCACAGGGAGATATAATCATCCTAAGAGTTTTGGCTTGATAGAAAATGACAGACTTGTTTTCTTGATTGAAAATTTCTGATAATTTTACAATTAGTTTTACATTGCAACAGAGATTCTCTCTCTCTCTCTCTCTTTTTTTTTGAGTCGGAGTCTCGCTCTCCAGGCTGGAGTGCAATGGTGCGATCTTGGCTCACTGCAACCTCCACTTCCCGAGTTCAAGCGATTCTCCTGCCTCGGCCTCCAAGTAGCTGGGACTACAGGCATGTGCCATCACGCCCATGTAATTTTTGTATTTTTAGTA
>NW_016890414.1:0-990 GCF_001698545.2 Rhinopithecus bieti | reverse complement strand
GCCAAGACTGAAGCAAATGCAGTAAATATTGGATTTAAACACGAGTGTTTGAATCTGAATGATGTGACTCATCAAACATGCCTAGTCTGTCTGGCAGAAAGAAAAGAACACTTCTTTCAAGTCATCTGAGCTAAACAATTTAACAAGAGTCAATGCCTATCAGGGTCTAGTCCCATTACTTATTGGTCAATGACCAAAAAAAATCCATCTGGAGATCTTTCATGGTTGGAGAAAACAGTTATGGGAAAGTCGAAAGGTTTTATTTTTTGTCTTAAAATAGAAACACCAATAATAATACCTCACTAAGCTAAGAAAGAGATTTGTAAGAACAGCATTAAAGACAATTTTCTGCTAGGAATTAGGGTTCCTTGCTATTCCCAGGAGGTTGAGAAAGAGCTTAATAAAGATAATTTTACAAAGCAGATGCCCTATTGTTTTGATCCTCTTACAATTTCCAGTCATAATTATGGCTATTTACTATCTTAGTCCAGTCAGAATGCGTGATTTCTTCATATGGCTAAAATTTGGTTACCTATCCAATATTTAGACAGTAGTACATTTAATGTTTAGATACCTATCCATGTCACAGTCTAAAATATACAGATTCCCCATTTATCAAATATTTTCATTTAAATGCAACCCATAGCCATAAAATTATGGTATAAAATATGATAAAATTATGGTATAAAATATCCCCTAGGATATAAAGTAATATTAGAGAAAATCAAGCAGATGAATAATGTGGTAATGCTGATGATTAATCCATTCATACTTTTTTTGATGGATGAGTCCCTTAAAATATTTCCTTAAGTACTCTCTACAGTTCCGTAGCCACATGTTTTAAGAAAGTTCTAAGTCAAAATGGAAAAAAAAAAAAAAAAAAAAAAAAGTTCTGTTATTCAACATGGTAACTAAAGTAAAAGCCCAATGAATCAGATATGTATTCCAGCTTGTGATCTTATAGTCAGAGAATAAGATTCCTCTTTTTAT
>NW_016890413.1:0-612 GCF_001698545.2 Rhinopithecus bieti | reverse complement strand
CTAATCTTTGAAAATTAGAGAATAAATGCAGTCACAAACGATCTCATGAGAGGCTTTTTTTTTTTTTCCTGATAGCTTTATTGAAGTGTCATGTACAAAGCATAAATTTCATCCACTTAAAATGATTAAAATCAATGATGGTTAGTATATTCACAGAGTTACAACCATCACCACTACTGAAATTTAGAAAGTTTTCATCATGACACAAAGGAACGTTCTATCAATTAGTGATCATCTCCTATTTCCACCTCCCTTAGGCACTGGCAACCACTATTCTACTTTGTGTCTCCATGGGTTTGCTTGTTCTTGATACTTCATATAAACTGACTCATATAACATGTAACTTTTAGAAAGGCTGAATACCACATATATCATGTTGTGTAAAACGAGCCCGACACAAATGCGAGGATATCTGTACTTTAGTAATTGTGTATATCCTATTTCAATAATTGATTTAGAATTTTCTTATTAGAGCACATAACATAATTCATTTCAAGATTTATGCAATCATAATATTATTTCTATTTTCAGAAATATAAAATTTATCTGATGCACTGCAAATGCAAACGCTTTACTTCTAAAGCTTATGCTTACAATGATATATTTTGAAGT
>NW_016890412.1:0-609 GCF_001698545.2 Rhinopithecus bieti | reverse complement strand
CCTTCCTTTTACTACTCTACTCCCAACTCTTCATGGTGTAATCACACCCAAGCTCCCAATGGAACCCAGATGGCCACCTTTGGTGGCTACTGGTGTGACCAAACTTTATCTAAAACTCTTAACCCCACCTCCATCACCCAATCCTTTTGTGTTCCGGTGTCTTTAGTGCCTAGTTTAACCCTATAAGGTGAAGGAGAATTGTCCAAGCTAGCTTCACAGCTTACCACTTCCAGCAATAAAATCCAAAATGGGCTGTTTTCTTCCCTTAGTTATCAGGGTTTCCCTAGCATCGTCCCTAGTAGCCTCAGGACTTGGAACAGGGGCCCTCACCCACTCAATTCAATCCACACAGACCCTCTCCACTCAGGTCCAAGCAGCCATAGAGGCTTCAGCTGAAAGCCTAGCCTCTTTACAATGTCAAATCACCTCAGTAGCCCAGGTAGCAGCACAAAATAGGTGGCCATTAGATCTTACAGCTGAAAAGGAGGAACATGCCTCTTCCTAGAAGAGGAGTGTTGCTACTACGTAAATGAATCAGGCCTGGTCGACACCAACATCCGAACATTAAACAAAACCAAACAGGAGCTTCAACAATTTAATGCCCCTTAA
>NW_016890411.1:0-1426 GCF_001698545.2 Rhinopithecus bieti | reverse complement strand
TCTCTAATGACCAGTGATGATGAGATTTTTTTCATATGTTTGTTGGTTGCATAAATGCCTTCTTTTGAGAAGTGTCTGTTCATATCCTTCACCCACTTTTGATGGGGTTGTTTATTTTTTTCCTGTAAAATTTTTTAAGTTCCTTGCAGATTCTGGATATTGGCCCTTTATCAGATAGATAGATTGCAAAATTTTCTTCCATTTTGTAGGTTGCCTGTTCACTCTGATGATGGTTTCTTTTGCTGTGCAGAAGCTCTTTAGTTTAATTAGATACCATTTGTCAATTTTGGCTTTTGTTGCCATTGCTTTTGGTGTTTTAGTCATGAAGTCTTTGCTCATGCCTATGTCCTGAATGGTATTGCCTAGGTTTTCTTCTAGGGTTTTATGGTTTTGGGTCTTACGTTTAAGTCCTTAATCGATCTTGAGTTAATTTTGTATAAAGTGTAAGAAAGGGGTCCAGTTTCAGTCTTCTGCATATGAAAGCCTTCTTCTTTAGCAATATTCATCCCAGTGATTGGCTCTCTGTGTGACTAGCAGACTGAACCCCTGGTGTTCTGTAAGGAAATCAAAGGTGGGCCATGATTTCAGGAACATATGTGGAGAGGGGCACAAAGGAGCATCTAATGATAGTATCATCTTTAACGTTGCCAAAACGAGATACAGGTTTTAAACAATGTGAAGCTCTCTTGAGGATCTTTACCCTCTTTATTTACTGTTAGTTTCTCAGTCTTCAAAGTTTCTCTCAAGGAAATATTAATCCAAGCAGAACTGGAACTGTTTTAAAACTCCAAAATGCGTAATTCACAGATTACTATTGTTAAAATTGTGTGCCATTTTGTATGCTACAAAATACACACACGTTTTATTGAAATCACATTAATCATAGTTTATAGCTTACTTTTGTCACCAACAAATATATGGAAAACAATGTCCAATGTCAAGTAATACCATTTTAATAACTAAATCCTGAACACATCATCCAATGAAAACAACAATCTAACTTATCAGGTTTCATTGTATTTTCCAGTGTGAGGAAGTTACCAGATGGAGCTTTGAGCAAATGAAGGGTATGATGTCATTTGCTTAAGTGACACAAAATAAATCCTGTGCCCTGACCTCTATAGAGGCATTTCTAAGAGTATATTGAAATAACTTTACAATTACATTTTCAATCTAAGTTTTCTTATTAAAATAAAATGAGGCCAGGCATGGTGGCTCATGCCTGTAATCGTGGCACTTTGGGAGGCCGAGGCAGGTGGACTGCCTGAGCTCAGGAGTTCAAGACCAGCCTGGGCAACACGGTGAAATCCCATCTCAACTAAAATACAAAACTTAGCCAGCGTGGCAGCGTGTACCTGTAATCCTAGCTACTTGGGAGGCTGAGGCAGGAGAACTGCTAGAGTCTGGGAGGCAGAGGTTGGAGCCT
>NW_016890410.1:0-1238 GCF_001698545.2 Rhinopithecus bieti | reverse complement strand
AGTTACCCGATTTTCCAGGTGTTGTGTGTCTCAGTTCCCCTGGCTAGGATTCCCTTCCCCCTTGCGCTTCCCAGGTGAGGCGATGCCTCGCCCTGCTTCAGGTCTCGCTGGTCGGGCTACAGCAGCTGAGCAGCACCGATTGTCCGGCACTCCCTAGTGAGATGATCCCAGTACCTCAGTTGAAAATGCAGAAATCACCGGTCTTCTGTGAAGCTCGCGCTGGGAGTTGGAGACTGGAGCTGTTCCTATTCGGCCATCTTGCTCTGCCCATCTCTAAGAAATATTTTATACTCCAAGTTAGTAACCATATTATGTTGTGTTTTCTTCTAGCTATGCAATACTTTGGCTTTACATTTGAGTTTATGATCCATCTCAAATTAATTTTGTGTATCGCGTGAGGTAGGTTTTGAAGTTCTTTTATCCCCATTTTTTTTTAAGTTGTTCCAGCAACAATTGTGGAAAATCCTTTCTTTTCTCATTTAATTGCTTTGGCATCTTTGTGGAAATCAATTGTCCATTTATGAGTGGGTCTATGTCTGGATATTCTACTCTGTCCATTTTCTTTGACTTTTGTCAGTGTGACATTGTGTTAATTGCTATAGCTTTATAATAAGTTCTGAAATCAGGAGATTTGAATACCCAACTTTACTTTTATCTTCAAGAATGTTTTAGGTAGTCTAGTTTCTTTGCTTTTCTATATAAAATTTGAAAATTAAAAAAGATATTTGTTGCATAAAACTTGTACATCAATTTAGAGGATTAATTTATTAACAATACTGTGTTTTCCAAACTATTATCATTATGTATCTTTTCATTTATTTACATAGATTTTCTTTAGTTTCTCTCAGCAATGTTTGACAGATTTCAGTTTAGAAATTTATTCCTTACTATTGTGTCTTTTCACTGAGTCTTTTTTTTTATCATTATATTTTAAGTTCTGGAGTACATGTGCACAACATGCAGGTTTGTTACATAGGTATATATGTGCCATGTTGGTTTGCTGCACCCATCAACTCAACATTTACATTAGGTATTTCTGTTAATGCTATCCCTCACCCAGCCCACTGCCCCTTGACAGGCCCCAGTGTGTGATGTTCCCCTCCCTGTGTCCATGTGATCTCATTGTTCAACTCTCACTTTTAAGTGAGAAAATGCAGCATTTGGTTTGTTCTTCTTGTGTTAGTTTGCTAAGAATGATGGTTTCCAGTTTCATCCATGTCTCTGCAAAGGACATGAAC